>NC_043763.1:24299070-24384070 GCF_902148845.1 Salarias fasciatus | reverse complement strand
GCTCACTGTCCCAAGTTTTCTTTGAGGGGTTTTCTTATTTCTGTTCTCCAGATGTCACACTTGCATCTCACACACACACACACACACACACACACACACACACACACACACACACACACACACACACACACACACACACACACACACATACACACGCACACACGCACGCACACACACACACACGCACACAAGCACGCACACACACGCAGGCTGGCGCCCTGTGAGCCACGCGTCACACTGTCTTTCCAGTCAGTCATTAGTGAGTTTGCATCACACACACTTCTCATGTGAGAATCCTCCCATCTGCTGCTCGGCCTCATTACCGGGGCTCCTGGTGAAAACGCCGCCGCCGCCGCTTTATTTAACCGCTCACTAAATTATTCACTAATTAAGAGGTTTGTGCTGTTGGGTTTGTTTCGTGAATCTCCTGTGCTTCCTCCTCCTCCTCCTCCTCTTCCTCTTCCTCTTCCTGAGCTCTTCTGCGTCGTCACCTTCCTCACACTGCAGACTGAGTGAGTTTTGAGGGATTCCCGTCCTGATGCTCCGACCCAGAACCTCACGCTGCGTTAAAATCTGCTCCCTGACGATTCGCCTCCTTCCAACAAGTATCGCGTCCCGCTCTGTGTCTGTCAAGGCTTTTGGATTTCTCAGAATATTTTCATATAATTGCGATTTGAAGTGAAACTGAAGAAGTCAGCGATTCCAGTTTTAGTGTTTTGGAGTCAGTTTCCATGACAACGGTGTCGGGAGCCGCTGAAAATGCAACTTTTTGAAAATGGATTCCAATATTAATGCTTTATCCCTTGAAACGAGGCCGATTTTTGACTCTATCCTGTAAAAAAACTTTGTAAGTATTTGTTGTTTTTGTAACCTTGAGACCAGCACAGTGAGGACGGGAACAGGTGGAAAGACAAACACTCATTTACACGTCTCATGATTCCAAAGCTCCACATGAGCAGGGACGGCCCGATTGCCTCTGCTCCAGTCTCACTGGGTCCTGTCCTCCAGAATGTCCTCCTCCTTGGGGAAAAGCTTCCGTTTGAATCTGGACGGAGACGAATGTTTCCAGTTCAGAGGACTGAGCAGCCGTTCTGTGGACAAACTGTTTCTGTCTTCCCTCGCTCTCTGCTCAGCTCACTCTAAACTCCGAACTGTTTCCTTCTCTCTGAGCGTCACGTCAGTGCAGCCTGCAGTGTTTATGAGGAAATGTAATTACAGCCTTCATTACCGTCAGTTTCACCGTTTCCTGTGGAGGAAGCTGTTCAGAGGTGGAAGTAACTCCAGACTGAGCCAGAAAGGCTCCATTTATAGCAAATAAAGATATTCAGATAAAGAGATTATAGGAGATTATATAATACGGTTATGTATTTATTTTGAGTTGCATTTAATGAGAGAACAGGAAATGGGAATACTTCTACTTTGCACCGTGGTACGGTGGAGCAGTGGTTAGCACCGTCTTCTCTCACCTCACATGAAGAATCTCTATTTTAAGTCGCTGCTGGAGCCTTTCTGAGTGGAAGCATGGAGTCAGTTCTTTATGAAGCGTTCAGGAGATGGTTGGACAGATTCACGCGCTGCACTTCCCCTCCGAGCCAGAGGGGGCGCTGCTGGAGGTGAATCAGACTCATGAGCCACAGCTGAGGGACTTTTGTCTTTTTCACCTCCAGAAAAACCCATTTGAGCTCTGGGCTGAAGGTCTGAGGATCTGATGCTCCACGCAGTAGAACGCAGTCATCATGATATCAGGAGTTTAATTAAGAAAAAGAAAAACTAAAATGAGTTTTAGCCTTTTGGATCAACTTCTGCACTCAGTTGAGTTCATTTATATTTAATTCTAAATCTTCATTTGGTGTTAAAACATGATTTCAGAGCCGCTTTCAGCCCAAACAGTTTGCAGATGACTTCCTTTCTATTTGCAAAGCCCTCAATGATATTCATGTTGAATTTGCATTAAAAAAACCACTTCCTGTACCTTCTGTGATGTGACTCAATCAGTCTGTCCTGAAATCGTTTCCTCCACTGAGCTATTTTTACATCTTTCCCTCCATCTTCCAGCCCCACGCGTTACCGCCTGCTCCTCCTCCTGATCCGAGCTGACAGCAGCACCGTGTGTGTGTGTGTGTGTGTGTGTGTGTGTGTGTGTGTGTGTGTGTGTGTGGAGTCAGGTCAGGTCGGGTGGGGGCGACTGATACGTCTCCCTGTTCTTCCTCCATATTGTAATATTTCGCTTCTCTTCTTCTGTCTGCCCCCCCCCGCCCCCCCCCCCTCCCTCTGTCCCTCCCTCTGCCCCCCCCCCCCCCCCCCCTTTCATCCATCACATCTCATTTACTTTCATCTCCTCATTTTCTCTCTATCAACTTTCCATCTTTCTCCAGTCGGGTTTTAATTGCCTCTCCATCATTCTTTTCTTCCTCTCATGTTTTCCTTTCTTTTTCTTCTCACGCTGATTTTGCCTTCATGCCTTCCATCCCTCTTTCATCTGGCGCCCCCCCCCCCTCCCCCCTCCCCCCCCCTCCCCTCCCCCCCCTCCCCTCACCCCCCCTCCCGGTTTGGGTCATGGAGGCAGAGTTCCTCCTCGGGGCGATGCTTATGTAAGAGCTTAGTGTGCTGATGTGATGTGTGGGGAAGAGTTTAGGCGGCGAGCTGCTCACACACACACACACACACACACACACACACACACACACACACACTCCTGCAAGCTGGCGTTTCAGCACGGGCTGTACTTTTCATCTGTACAATGTGGAAGCAGAACATTTCGGCGGCTCTCACTCCTGTTTAACTCTGATTGGTATTTGATGGACCTGAGCTTCACCGTATCGCGTCCATCCCCTCATATGTCTCCAGTTCCACAAACAGAACATGTCCGCTGAGTTTGGTTCTGCAGGGTTCCAGCTGTTGAATTGTTTTCCTGTCTCCTCTTCTTCTTTCGGCAGACTTGTTGGTGTTTCTCTGTTAAAGTGTTGAAATGGTTGCGTTTTATTCAGCCAATAGAACTAAGCTGAATAATGAGTGTGGCTTCAGGGTGTTTTTAATTCGGAATTAGTTCATCCTGAATTAAGTAATTCAGCAGAATTATATTGATGATCTTGGTGTTTACGTGGGAGAAACGAAGGATTAACTCCTCTCTCACGCCGGGGGCTGCGAACCGTTCTGATTGGACAGGACGGCCGTGACGTAGTGACGTCTCCAGGAAGTAAACAGCATTTCTCTCGTCTTTCTTTCTCAATTAACTTTGATGCTGCAGCTTTGAAAATGTCAGCGTTGTTAAGCGCCCATCGATCCGTCGACTCGTTTCATGACGCCGCGTTCACACCGCCAAATGATTTCTGCGTTTTTGCATCCTAATATAATTGAAAACAATGAGGAACGCTTTCGCAGCGCGGCTGGGCGTTCGGGCGTCGGCGGCGCGATTTTGCGAAACCAGTCAGAGAGCGTCTCCATGGTGACGTAGGTCAGGGAGCGGGGACCGGTGAAAGCGACACTGGAGCAGCTCCTGGAGCGAACAGTGAAACTCACCAAACTCCGACCGTCTGTGGATAATATCGTGCACCCAGGCACGGCGTAACCTTGCCGACAAGCTGAATTCTCGCGGTTTTTGTTCACACTCACCACGAGAATCCATCTCGCACCACTCGCGCCTATGCGCTCAGGCTCGGATCTTTTTCTCACGCATCGTTTAGGGCGGGACATGAAGCTTTGACGGAAGCAGGAAGCGACAGACTGCTAATAATATTAGCATGGCTAGCAAAAACAATGGATGTCCCGACAGCGATTAAATCTGTTTGGATGAATCCTCTATTGCGTCTTTGAAAAACGATCAGCAGGAGGTTTTTTCTTTGCAGTGATTGGCTGAAATAAAACATGGTTTGGCGGGCGCACTGTGTCCCTCCGTCCAATGAACGCAAAGAGTTCTACAGCAAGCCCCTCCTTCCCCGAACGGATTTGCCGAGTGAAATCCCAGATTGACATGTGAAGCAGTTCGTTGCTGCACATGTCAATATGGCTTTTGTCAGGTTAGGCACGGCGTACTGTGCGCCGATGGCGTCGTTGTTTGGCTTTATTAAAGGTATAGTGGACGATTTTCTGGAAAAGACGAAGCCAAACGTCTGTTACTCGCTTTTTGAAAAACGCGTATGCGCCAAACCGTCCTACCAGCTCTCCTGATCCTCCCGAGGAAACGGCCTATCAACGTCGGAAGCGTGCGAGCGCGAGCTCATCTTCCCCGGGCGTGCACGGCTCTGTTTACAGTTTCTGCGATCGGCCTCGCTCATGAAGCTTATTTTCCGAAACAGTTACAGTTTCATTATGTCAGACTCGCCTTCGGTAGGTACTGCCTGAAACCGAAGCTCACCGGCTGCATAAACACTCTGAATGCGTATGGGCAGATCACGGGAACGAGCGCGCTTGACGGCGTTACGCAAGCATTTCTCCAGCGTGATCGACATGTTGGAGGACCAATAGTTGAGATTTGCCTCCCGGAATTCATAGGCTAAGAAGATCGTCCGCTATACCTTTGAGCAAATACCCCTGGCTCAACAGGGTCAGCCATGATGCTAAGCTAACACAGTAAGAGGCCGGAAGTCCCGCCTTCCCACCACAGACGCGTCGCGTCAAAACGCGCCACGTTGTTCAGCGTCGGACCTCAAAATTGACGCGCGTTCAACTTCTCGCGTTTTTGCGTTTTTTGACGCAAAATCGCGTTCGGTGTGAACGCAGCTTTATATCCAATTCTTGTAAAGCTGCCGTTAAATCAACCGTCTCCATCTGAGTCGAGCCGCGGACTGCAGGCCGCCATCTTGGAATATTGCGTCGTCACGACGGAGCAGAACGACCAGAATGAAGTCGCCTCATTAGCAGAGGAGAATAAACCCGCCGGTCTACTCGGATTTAAACTTAATTCTGAACAGTTTTCAGGCGTTTCCATGGAGATTTTAGAGCAGAATTGGGCTTTATTCAGATTTTCAGATTTGTCCCATGGAAACACGGACTGAGAACAAGGATGAACGTGTCTTCAGCTCCAGCTCGGCGTCTTGTCCTCCGTCTCCAGACGGTCATCTGGTCGCCGTCTTTCGCTCTCTGCTCTGCTTCGGTCACACAGCGGCTCAGACGCTCGTTTCCAGCCGCTCCATCTCTCCTTCGCCGTCCGTCGCTCCGGATGATTGACTGCCGGGACTGAACTCGTCCTCCTCCAGCCGCCCTGCTGCTGACGTCCTGTCTGATGTTTACGGCCGTGTGACGGAGTGTAGAGGCAATAAGAAGCTCTCCTCTCCGTCTCCTGTCTCCTCTCCAGCAGCGCGTCCAGATCTCAGATCTCTGCTCACATTTGGCTGATTTTAATGAATTAAAACAAAAGCGTCTATTTGTTCTGTGGAGGAGGGATGAACGCCGCCATCTGAAGCCTGGTCCGCAACAAACACACTCCGGCACGCCGAGAGGGAAATACTGGAGCTTTGTCTCTTCCTGCTTCACTTTCACATTAAGGGCCAATCCCAATTCTACCCCTTACCCCTACCCCTTAGCCCTTAGCCCTACCCCTATCACTCTCCTACCCCTTTTAGAATAGGGCTGAGGGGAAGGGCTATCTTTGCAGCACTATGAATTGGGATACCCCTTGGCCCTTTAAGCCCCGCCGTGCTCCTATAACAACAAAAAATTATGGATATTAGAAATGATAGAAATTACATTAGAAATTACTTTTATTTTTTAATAATGGTATTATTATTTACCTTATATTTCTTTTTGAGGTTCTCCCACTTTTTTGAAGCTTGCTGGGCTGTAACTTCCCCTTCCAAGCCATTTTCTTTTATGAATTTCCTAAAGTAATACAGATATATTTATATAAACACGTTTTATTACTGACATATTATAGCTTAGACGAATAATATAATTTACTCCCAATGTGTTTTGGCGCTGTATTTTGATTTCAAAAACTTTTCTTCCTTTTTAACCTCTAAACCAGGGGTCCTCAAATACAAATCTTGAAGGTCCACATTTGCTTTTTATATACAAGCATGGGTCCAGACTTCAGCGCCCTGTGGGAGGGGGGGGGGGGGGGGGGGGGGGGCGATACCGAGGACTGGCCGAGCAGTGCGGTGCGACGGAGCGTGCTGGATTACACCACGCGCAGAGCGGCGCGGTGCAGAACGGTGCTCACACGGAACATGGAGCGTTTAAAGAAAGATTTTTTTTCTTTTCCATACATTTGCCCTGGGGCCGCAGCGAGGTGTGCCGCGGTCCGGTCGTGGACCGCGGTCCGCTAATTGAGGAACCCGGCTCTAAACTGAATCAGCAGTCGGGTTTCATCGGGGGTCCCTGTGTCTAACATATTACGTTAAAAACATGATAAAGGATGACGTTAATTCAGTGATTAGTGCTCTAAAGAAGTTACAAATTCACGATTGGAAACAGAGCTGCGCAGCGCTAAAACGTTAATCCATGACTGGGACACTGTCACGCGAGTTTATCTATAAATTCAGTGAAGCAAATACACTTTTTATAGCTTTTTAAATAGTATACAGAAAGCAATCTTACATTTGTGCGACTCCGTGGTGGGCGCCATGTTGTTTTTTTCTGAACGTCCCGGAGCTTCAAGTGATTCGAGCCTTCAGAGCCACGCTCAGCAGCACCGGACGGCAAATTGGCCTTTAAATCACACAAATGAGACGTGCACGCACACACATGCACGCGCGCGCGCGCACACACACACACACACACACACACACACACACACACACACACACACACACACATGCATGTGGAAGGCAGCGAATACTGGAAGCCATGGCTGCGCTGCCTGGCGACCATCCGGCCTCCATCCGGCTCTAATGGGCCGATTAGTCACAGAAACGGACCGAGAGTGATTATGAGCAATCAGGCTGCTCAGAGGAAGACCACTGGGAGGGGGGGGTGGGGTGGGGGGGGGGAGTTGGGGGGGTGGGGTGGTGGGGGTGGAGGGGGGGTAAAAGAGGGAGGTGAAGGATGAAGGCAGAGAGGGAGAGGAGCTCATCACTGAAGGCCCTGCTGTGCATGAAAAGGTTAATTAAGTCGTTCAAAGAGGGAAAAATGAAGCGTCCTGCCTCCATCCAGAGCCTGGACCCAGACCCGGAGCCTGAGCTGGACCTGGACCCAGACCTGGACTCACCTGGACCCGGAGCCGGATTCACAGAGCGGCCGCTGCACAGGCCTCACGCCTAACGACGCTCATCCGTCAGCGTCGCCTCGCAGCGGCGAGCCGCCGCTCTCATGCAGATGCACCTTTGTGCTCCACAGACAACATGGCCGCGTCGCCATGGCGACGGCGTCGGCGGCTCGGGGCCTCGTCCTCATTAAGGAGTTAATTACCTGCTGTGGAAATATTTTTCACCTTGGGCTGATGAGGATGGAGTCTGGAGCAGCAGGAGCGAGTGGAAACCGGGATACTGGACGATCTTCAGCCGTTCGTCAGAAACGTGGACGACGGTTCAGAGAGACGAGCGCAGCCGACACCAAGCCGAAACCAGAGGACACAGCGTCTCACTTCAAGGCTTCCAAACCAAACAGTTACAGAAAATGGCTCCGATCTCGAAATTTAATTTAATGAAGCCGTTATTGTTTTTACTCCAGCGTCTTCATATTCCATCTGCAGGAAACCTTTGGCCTTTTTTTGTCTAAAGTTTGGTCGACTGTTTTCTCTCTGTAATCACACACATCTGTTGATTACAAGATGCATCTTAATTAAACAGGCTGTCTCACACTCCTTTCAACAACTGTTCATTTCATTTGTAAAATAAAGCATCGTGCTGAATATCGTCAAATTCATGTTTTAGCGGATGGAAGGGAAAATGTCTCAGCAGTGTAGCAGAGCTGGGGATCACTCTGAACCTGCAATCTGACGAAAAATCTGTTTATTGACAGTAAGGAGTCCTAACTATCAAATGGACTGGAGGGAGTCAATAGAAACGACAGTCAGCTTGTTTTTGTCTTTTAAGATTCACCAGCCGGACAGATGTTCAGTGTTTAACAGTCTGGCCGTTTGTAAAAAGTTGGACTTTCCTGTTTCCACGGAGATGAAGTTTGAGTGTTTTCAAAAAGTTGTTCTATTTCCTTGTAAAAACTGAGCGTTTTCAAAATTGCATTTTCTTATTTCCTTGGAGATGCAGTCTGAGAACTTTCAAAAAGTTGTTTAGTCATTATGGAGGCTGAGCATTTTTAACGAGTTGCGTTTTCCGTGTTTCTGAACGCTGCAGTTGTGTAAACGGACCCTGAAATCCCAGCGGTGGAAACGCCTCGGAGTCCCTCTTCCTCCCTCCTCCTCTTCCTCCCTCCTCCTCCTCCTCCTCCTCTCCCTCCTCCCCCTCCTCTTTAATCCTCCTCCTCTTCCTCCTCCCTCCTCTTTCCTCCTCCTCCTCTTCCTCCTCCCTCCTCTTCCTCCTCCTCCTCTTCCTCCTCCCTCCTCCTCCTCCTCCTCCTCTTCCTCCCTCCTCCCTCCTCCCCCTCCTCCTCTTCCTCCCTCCTCCCTCCTTCTCCCTCCTCCCCCTCCTCCTCCTCCTCCTCCTCCCTCCTCCTCCTCCTCCTCCTCTTCGTCCTCCTCCTCCTCTCCCTCCTCCCCCTCCTCTTTAATCCTCCTCCTCTTCCTCCTCCCTCCTCTTCCTCCTCCTCCTCTTCCTCCTCTTTCCTCCTCCTCCTCTTCCTCCTCTTTCCTCCTCTTCGTCCTCCTCCTCCTCTTCCTCCTCCTCCCTCCTCCTCCTCTTCCTCCTCCTCCCTCCTCTTCCTCCTCCTCCTCTTCCTCCTCCCTCCTCTTCCTCCTCCTCCTCTTCCTCCTCCCTCCTCCTCCTCCTCCTCTTCCTCCTCCCTCCTCTTCCTCCCTCCTCCTCCTCTTCCTCCCTCCTCCTCTTCCTCCTCCTCTCCCTCCTCCCCCTCCTCTTTCCTCCTCCTCCTCTTCCTCCTCTTCGTCCTCCTCCTCCTCTTCCTCCTCCTCCCTCCTCCTCCTCTTCCTCCTCCTCCTCCTCCCTCCTCTTCCTCCTCCTCCTCTTCCTCCTCCCTCACCTGGATTCATCTGCCGCCCGGCGCTGAAGCAGGCAGAGAATAATGACTGTAAACATGATCACAATCAGAACGGCGGTAATTGGCTGCGCCGCCGCCAGCGGCTCTCAAAGCCCTGTTTGTTTTCTGATCCCTCTTCACAGGAGTCATTTTAGTCTAATGGTCCGTTTAATCTGCCTCTCCTCCTCGTCGGCGCTCCCTCCTCCTCCTCTCGGCCTGAAATGGAGCGTGCCGCTCGCTAAACGCAGATAATAGCGGCTCCGTTCTGCGGCTAAGAGGGTAATTTGCTAACTCTTTGAAAACATAATTCTCATCACAGCGACCGGCGGCTGATCGTTCCTTTGTCCGTCCGTTTGTCACGAGTCTAATTCAATAAGCTTTGTGTTCGTCGCACAGCTTTTTGGCTGCAGTTTAAAGTGTTTTAAAGGCTTTTTATGGCTTTAAAAAGTTTCTGAATGAATGAAAACGTCCAGAAGAAGAAACCTGAACAACCAGAAAACACAGATGGCTTCATGTTCCTGCATAATTATCAAAGAAAAACACGAAGCGGGTGAAATAGGATCATCAGCAGCTTTGATAGAAGTTCCCACATTCCCTCGGTTTGAAGCCAGATTTACAGTTTTGAGTAAAAACGCATCGTTCTTGTATTTACATTTAAAACTCTTGAGACAAACGTTGCTGTCCGTCCGAGCAGAAGAAACATTCAGAGCAGCAGCAGCGTTTCACGAAAGTTGTTTTCCGATGGTCTCAGGACTTTTATCAAGAAAACAAACCTGAAAACGCCGCACAAGTCGTCATGTAGACGAGGTTTAAATAGAGGGATGAAAAGTGAAAAGACTGAATCAGATTATTCACTGAAGAAAGAGCAGCTTCTGAAACGTACTCAAGTAAAAAAGTAGCAGTGATTCTGGTGCTGGGATGTTCATCTTTTAGCTTTTCTTAGTAATGAAAAAAATAAAATAAGAATCTGCTTCAAGACAAATTTTAGATATTTTGACTTTGTGAAAAAGTTTAATAATTGGAAAACTTTGAAGTTATTTTTTGTTCTCAAAATGTCTGAACTAGTTAGATAAAACAGGTGATAGTTGTTACAACATTTTAAAAATCTGATTGGGAAATGAAAATATACTTTATAAAAAGTTTTTACTTGTGATGGAAAATTCTGGAGATTCCAACCAAAAAATGATAAATATTTCTTTGTAATGAACAAATAGTGAATTTTCCCCGGAAACGAGCTGTGTTTCCTTCAGTCTCTGATATAGAAGGCGTTTCATGGCGTCTCGCCTCCCGGCCGCCGCGCTGAGCTTCAGCGAAGCAGGAACCAAGCGGCGGAGCTGCAGGTCGGCCGACGCTGAGCGAGCCGCTCGCTCCCTCTTCCTGCTCTCACGGCTCGTAACGATAAAGAAACTTTCAATTGACGAGCTAATTGGAAGCCGCGGTTTGAATTTATGAACCGATCGAATCACCGTGCCGAGCAGGTTTCTGGCTTTGGCTTGTTTTTCCTCAGTTAATACGGATCAGTTCATCAGGAAGAGATGAATCCTTTGAAAAATGGAGCCATTTTGAATGTTAACTGAACAAAGTCCAATAGAAACCTGGAAAACCCTGGAGCTGAAGCGTCGCCCTCTAGTGGCTGGAACAACCATCGCAGGGTCAAAGGAGGCAACAAATCTGTCGTTCCCATCGTTGTTTCAGAAAGGTTTCAGGTTTACATGGCAGCATTCTGAAAACGACGTCTGTTTCCACGGAAACGGCGTTGAAGCCTCCTCAGGAGGAGATCAGATCCTCAGAGTGGATCAACAGCTGATCGCTGGTGCCTCTTGAAGCCTGTTTCCCCGGTGAAGCCTCGCGGTCCAGGTCGATTGGTGCGCCGCTCTCCGTCGAGACTCTGAAAGGTTTTCACTCGTCTCGTCCTGCTACTCTGGCGTCGGTCCTTCTCCCCCCGCCGCCGTCTCCCCAGCTCCGGAGCCGCCGTACATCTGAGAGGCGACGGCGCCGCCGAGCATCTGAGAACATCATGCTCCGCTGAGGAAGCGAAAAATTGAATTTGTTGGAGGAAAACAGGTGTGCTGAGCGAGGTGCTGTCGTAATGTGACACACACACACACACACACACACACACACACACACACCAGGCATCGTATACTGAGCTGTTTCCAGCATCCGTTGCGTCTCGGCGCCTCATCGTTTGCCGGCCGTCTCTGGATTCTGTCCGCTGACGAGCAGAAACAGTCGACTCTGTCAGAAGAAGCTGAAATGTTGTTTCTTCTGCTCCGAACCTGAAGTTAGCTTTTAGCTTTTAGCGTCAAAATGCTAAAATAAACGTGAGCTTCTCTCCGTATGAACCGTGTGTACAGAGCATCTCCTTCTAACTGATGGAACTTGACACACAGGAAAAATAGAAAAATAAGGGTTTTCCTCATTTAGGTATTAATTACTTGTAATGTGAATGGCTGAGGCGAGTGGTCTGTAATCTGTAATCGATATTCTAATCAATGGATCTTTCACAACGTTGTCATTTGGTTCCACATTCCCTTCATCATTGAACGCTGATCCTCCGTCCTTCCTTCAGTGGCGGTTCCTCTCGGAACGGCGCCCATTGTTCCGTCAGTCAGTTTTCCCACTCGGTCAGCTCTGAGTGAAGCTTCGTCAGTCAGCCTGACGGCTGTCAGCAGCAGAGACCGTCAGTCAACAAACAATCCAGGAGCAGATGGCGAGTGAAGCCACTCAAGAAGAAAAAAAAGTCACTTCATCATGTTTTTTCCACCGCTTCAAACTTTTCCACACACTTGTATACGACACACAGGAGAGCAGCTGAGCGGAGTGTGTGTCCGTCCTCGCCGTGTTCGTCTGATTCTCCCGTCTTTCACTCTTTTTTTTAGTTCTGTTGTCAAATCGTCCAGATTGTTGGGGTTTATTTGAGCTGATCAGAGCGTCTCTGTCTCCAGATTAGAGCATCTTCCTCCACTGACATCCAGATTAGAGCATCTTCCTCCACTGACATCCAGATTAGAGCATCTTCCTCCACTGACATCCAGATTAGAGCATCTTCCTCCACTGACATCCAGATTAGAGCATCTTCCTCCACTGACATCCAGATTAGAGCATCTTGCTCTTAAGCAGATCACTCACAGGAGTCTTCAGGAGGCATCTATTCTCATTCTTCAGCTCTAAATTAAGTCTGTTTGAGGTTTAGATTTTTCATTTGCAGTGACTGGGTTGAACTGATTTCCGCTTAATCCACCAGTGGAAACCTAAAAGGTGTGAATGTTGTCAGTCACCATTAAAACATGAACACCTGATTAAAGGCAGGAAGCAAACATGAAAATCTCAAGTGGATTTAAGGTCTCAGATTATTGAGAGCAGCTCTCAAGCTGTTGGTCTTCAGACGACCCACAGATCACATGATCAGGCTGAAATGAGTCGGCCAATCACGGTTCACCCAATTCCAGATGAGGTGTGTGTGTGATTGTGTGTGTCCAGTTACAGATGGTCTGTGTCACATTGTCACGTGCAGAGTGGACAGGCTGGATGGGTGTGTGTGTGTGTGTGTGTGTGTGTGTGTGTGTGTGTGTGTGTGGTGGAGGTGGGGGTGGGGGCGGATGGTGGGGGCGGGACTCTGTGGGAGCAGCCTGGTCGTTTTAGCCTGACTCAGCTTTTCCTCCGACCTTCAGCGAATCGCAGATGTGAAGCAGCTGCAGGAGCTCGGCTTCAGGAGCTGCTCTGAATATTCAGCGCTTCGTGTCGCCTGCCTCCATCGTTCAGAAACACGCTTCACAGCTGGGTGCAAGTGTGTGTGTGTGTGTGTGTGTGTGTGTGTGTTCCCTGTTTCTGCTTAATGTGCTCATTTCCAGTGTGTGTGAAGCGCTCCCTGTCAGCCGTCGTGAAGGATTCAGCTCACTCATTAAAATAAGATCATTTACGGCACCAAGTAAAAACAAACGGGTAGAAGTGTAGCATTCTCTCACGAAGCCAGAGGGGGCGACGTTTCCGATGTTTCCCAGCATGCATTTTAGAAAAGTAATTCCTATAAAATGTGAATACACGGTGCTTTGAATTAGAAGCTGAAACCTGTTTTACTGCTGAATGAAACAAACTGAATGAAAACGAAGGAGTTCTTCAGAATGAGCTCCTGGAAAACAAAAGAAGAAAGGGGCGTGTCGGGTGGAGCAGTGGGCGGAGCAGCCGCCGCGACTGCCTCGGCCTCTGTGCAGAGCAGCAGTTGTGGGTTCAAACCCTGCGGGATGTTTCTGAATCTGTCAGTCTCAGCTCACAAACCGAAGACCTGAAGGTAAACATCTCGTCTCGTCGCTGTGATCGAAACTCGGCTGAACCTCAGATTAAAAAGCTGCGCTCTGCTCTGCTCTGTGTGGAGCTTTTTATCTGCACTCGACTCGGCGTGTTCGGGTGAACGCCAGCGTCTGCCGCGGAGGGTTTCAAACCAGACATGAAAGAGCTGGAGGACGATGAGTCTGTGGAGCAGCCGCCGTCTCTCCACAGATTCAATCCTTTAAATCATCACCGAGGAAAAACAGTGGAATTAGTAATCTGGCAAATATCCATCCAGCTTTTGTTCCTGGAAGAAGAACATGCAAACTCCACACAGGGAATTTATACGCTCCTCCAGAGCTCCTCCTGCTCGGCCGTCAGCCCTTCAGCTTCCAGACTCGGGTTGTTTTCTCGTCTCCATTACAGCGATTCGCTCAGCGTGAAGCTGCTGCGGGAATCGAACCGGACAGTCCACGCTCTGTCACTTCATCCCGTGTGTGTGTGTGTGTGTGTGTGTGTGTGTGTGTGTGTGTGTGTGTGTGTGTGTGTGTGTGTGTGTGTGTGTGTGTGTGTGTGTGTGTGTGGTGTGTGTGTGTGTGTGTGTGTGTGTGTGTGTGTGTGTGTGTGTGTGTGTGTCCTCAGTCTCATCGGGTCATGCGGTGGAGCTACGCTCAGTGTGTCAGACAGGACTGTGGGTGGAGGAGAGGACGGCCGTGTGCCAGCTCTCTGCATGCTGTCAGGAAGCATCCATCTCACACACACACACACACACACACACACACACACACACACACACACACACACACACACAGATTCATGTCGGAGAACAGCCTGATCATAAAAAAGCAGCGTGTCTTCAGACACGTGCTCCTGCACGCCGTCCTCCACCCTCTGAACTTGGCCGGGACTCGAACCGTGACACTCGTCACACGTGGCCTCCAATGCGACGCGTCTTGTTCTCCTGCTTCACCGCTGATGACGGCGCTGACGGATAAAGGGACATTCTGACTCCTGAACCAGGATCTCAGTGATTCTCCTGCTTCCAGATATTCACTCATTCATTTGAGAAGAGTTTTTGCTGGAGGGCCAGTGGTTCAGCCTGGTGAACCAGCCCCGCCACTCCTCATCCACATTTGGGTTTTGGAGTTGGGCTCAGTCTGGATAGGAGCCCATACAGACTTCCTGCAGGGGGCGTCGGTTACTCCTTTGACTGGCAGCGTACTTCAGCCAATCAGCGCTTCAAAACAAAGACGTCATCAAAATGCGTTAGCTTCTCTAAGAGTTAGCTTTAGCTCTTTAGCTCCGGCTTCTCCACACGCAGAGACACGCGAAAACATGTTTTCCTGTTAGAAACTCACCAGGCGCAGACTCTTGCTCTTAATACTTAGTATTCCGGCTCTAACTTTACTTATTGTAGCTTTCAGACGATGGTTAAAGTTAAAGTCCGTCATCTCCGCTACATGCAGCGATCATCGCAGCGTCACTTCCGGTTTAGCCACCGGAATTCGGCTCATGCTGAGTCCTCCTCGGACTGCAGGTGGACGGATCGGTGTTGCTTTTCGTCTCCCAAACCTCCAGCTTGTCTTCGAAGGCCTCTGTCTGCCACAGGCGTCATGTTTTCATGTGTAAATCGGCATTTTGACGTTCCGAGGTGTCTGATTATAACTCAGACGGGGAGAGAAGAATGTCACCCGGAGAACTCTGCAGGCGCTCAGGACTTGGTGTTTCGTCTCTCAGAGGCTCAAATCTAGTAAAACTCTGTGGTGGAAAAAACTGTGACGAGGCAGAACTCATGTCCAGGTTCAGCCGGAGTCCTGGAAACGTCAGCGGATCCAGAACCCTGGAATGTGGAGCAGAGCGGAGGAGGGGAAAAGTAAACGGAAGATTCTGAAGAAACTGGAGCTGGAAAGAAACATGGTGGCGGGAGGAGTGGCCGGAGGAGGCATCACGAGCCCAAAGAGGCGAGTCGTTTCTTCATTCCAGCAGGAATCAGAATGCTGGGATTTAGAGGCCATCAACTGGGTGAGTCTGAGGTCTGGACGTTTTATTCAGTTCAGTTTGTTCATAAAGCAACAAAAACCCAAAATCTTCCACAGGAGAGAGAACGGAAGAAACACTCTGAACAGGAAGGAGCCTGCAGAACCAGAGTCTGAGCTGGAGACGGACAGGAAGAGATCAGGAAGAGATCAGGAAGAGATCAGGAAGAGACCCAGTTCTGAACCTGAAGCAGTTTAACTAGAAAACGGTCTCAAGTGATTTCAGCCAATCTCACAAATTTATCTGACAAAACTGCAGAATGGAAGCAGGACATAACGGCAGAATTATATGGCTGCACAGACGCAAACATTCTCAATTAGATCATGTTTGAGGGAGTGGATTGATTAAAAACCTGTATTTATGCACTTACAGCTGTTAAATGATGAGATTTGGCCTGAAGGGGGAGGAAACCCCCACAGGGACGCTCCCCTGCTGGGTTCCACCTGTCAGCAGCAGAACCCGTCTCCGTCTGGTTGAGTCGGCAGTTTCTGCTGCAGCTTTGTTCTCTGTGAACAGAGTGAATCAGAGAGGAGGAAGAGGAGGAAGAGGAAGAGATGCGTCGCCGCCCCACCTTTACCCCTCCTGAAACTTTCACTCCTCAAACTTCTCTCGACGTCCTGCAGACAGAAAACAGACCGTCTGTCCTCCAATCAGCAGCGTCCTGATGAAACGCTGTGTGAATCAAACATGGCCGCCCAGCGGCGCTGAACTCGCCGCCGTCAGGTTTGATTCAGCAGAGAGACTGAAGCAGCAGGGAGACCTGGAGCGACGTCTGAATCAGCTGCTCTGAGAGGAAACTTCTAGAAATCATCATCTGGGCTTCATATCAGCTGCACACACACACACACACACACACACACACTCTCTCTCACTGCAGCCTTGCTGTGACGGTGCTGAATGTTTTCCTGGAGCCGCCGCTCCCTGAGCATCACAGCGATCTGTCTTCACTCCGCTCGGCTTTTGTTGTCGTTAATGTTTTATCTGCGTTTAATCGTCTCCCGCTGTCATCTGGGTGATCCCCCCCCCCCGGGCGACAGGGTTTCCCCGAGACGAGGCCTGTCAGATGTGGTTTCGGCAGAACGCCGTTCCTTCGCCCTCCCTCCAGGCTCCAGACGCTGACAGACTCCAACCAGCAGTCGGTCACCTGACGGTCGACGACGGTTTCAAGCGTGAACGCAAAACTTCCGTCGCGTGTCTGAACGCAACAACGTTCTGTTCTGAGAACGGCTCCATAGAGGAACTTTTTGAGAACACTGTGACTCCGTCTCCATGGAAACGGGGAAAATGCGACTTTCTGAACAGTCAGACTCGTGTCGGTCGGCCAGCAGTCCTCCTGGTTTGGACCACAGACCAGTTGGATACAGAATTCCTCTGCTGACCGACGGGAAGATGGAGAAAAACGCCGTAACGGGACAGAAAAGAAAAATCCCAAAACTGACAGATTTCAGAGGAGGAAAACAATGTTCCATTTTCCTTTCAGCAACTTCACATCTTTTCATTTTTCACATTTCTTCTGATAAGACACAGTTTCCTAACACATCGTAATTTCATTTCTATATGAAGGAAAAATGTTTCACTCATGAAGAAATGTGACCCGCTGCGACTTTTGACGTTTAATAGATAAAAAATGGAAGAAAGTCTTATTTTTTTTGTAAATAGGGATAAAATGCAGTATTCAGGTTCGGAACAATTAAAGACAACATCCATGAAAAAATGACTGTAGCACCCGTGTCACCTCTGTAGCTGAGAAGGATAGGTGCTTGGGTTCGATGGTTGTTATAAAACCCCAAAAAATAATTATCTCTTACACACCAATTCAAAACTACCAATGAGTAAGATTGCGACCCAGAGATATATAAACAGGGAACGTATTTAATGAACAATGATACGAAAATGCAAATATCAAAAAACACACTTCAATCACCCACTTCCTCTAATCAATAAACTTCCTTGCAATCTAAACACAATTATACTCAAACCAACACTGCAATGCAATAATCAAATACAACAAGAAAGGTAAGAACGGTTCAAAAATCACAAAAGTCAGCAAATGGTGGGCCCACACTCACTCACACACAGTACTCACGCTCCGGAGATCACGCGAGGGATGAAAAAAAAAACTCGTTGCAGGCCTGATAGTCCTTGAGAAAGAAAAAAAAAAAAACCCAAATAACAAAAGTAATCCACAAGTCCGGGAAAAAAGTTATACTCCGACAGGTATAATCCACAGCCTCGTGGCTTCCAGCTTCAAACTCCGTCCGATTATTTCCCCGAGTCTCTCGCTTCCCTGCTCCGACGCTGTGTCGGCGAAAGCGGAAGTACCAAAGGAAAAAGAAATGGCGACGCTAGCGGTCCACTTAACTCAGTCAAAAGTGAAACTTCTGGGGGTCTCCTCACCGTCCCCGAAACAAGAACCCTCAGCCTTGCTAACACTTGGTCCAAGTGAGGACAAATCACGGCCCAGTCCCAGAAACAACGTCTGAATTCATTCAGACATCTCCCGACTGCACCGTCTCCAGCCGAACCCCTTTTTTTTTTCACACCCCCGCAGGTCCAAAAAAACCACACCCCCTCTAATCATCAGCACCAATCAGAGTGGTGAAACATGATACTTCAAACACATCACGTTATTTGAACAAAATAATATCATTCTTTTAAATAATACAATTCTTTTCTGAATCACCTTCAGTCCAGCAGCAAACAAACCAAAAGAGAAATACATGAATCAATCAAATATAAATATTCCTTATCCAATAATGTTTAATACTGGGATGCAATAGGAATACTGATCACCATCCCAGAAAAATACGTGGTAATAATTTCACAATTACCACCGGGTTACACTCTCCCCCTTCTAGAAGAGTTTGATGTCCCCATCAAATATACTTAAATGACTGACACAGTCTGACGGTCAGGGGCAGAGGTCAAATTTGAGCAATCTAAGCACAACGCCATGGGGTGGCACCAGAAGGTTTGGCAGGGGCTTCTCCGGGAGTCTCTGTAGATTCCGCTTCCCACCATCACTCCATGGCTGAGGGCATTCACAGGCTGCTCACATGACTTTCCCAGTTCATCATAGGTCAACCTGACCACAGGACGAATGACTCGTTTTGAGCGTTCCACTGGCTGGATCTCCACTTCCTGATCTGGACTTGGGTTTTGGTTTGCTCCCCCTTCTAGTTGATTGACTTCCGAATCAGCATGGTGGGGCACGTCTGTGACATCATCAACCGACACTGTGTCAGTTAGATCTTGAGCTTGTCTGTCTTCTTCAGAGATGACTGGTTGGGCTGGCTTGTTTGACAGATATGGATGTGTCAGAAGCTTGTCCCAGTCGATCTCCAAAGGTCTAGTTTGTGACACTTCCTCATACTCTGAGTCTGGGAATATGTCTTCGTTGTTGTCATGGGACTCTGGGAGGTCTCTGTTGGTTGGTTGCTGTGATCTGGTTAGAGGTCTTGGTTGTGAGTTCTCTTCACTGTCATCCACAGGGAATCTCACAAGATAACCAATGGGTAACAAGTGGTTACGATGGATGGTTTTCTCCACACCCATACCTCTCTCCGGCTTGATTCTGTAGACAGGTAGGTTCGGCAGTTTCTCCACAACCACATATGGTGAAGGTCTCCATTTACATTTCAGCTTGTGTTTTCCCTGAACTCCAAAATTTCTCAGCAGCACTCGATCGCCTACGTCAAGAATTTGCTCTTTGACGTGCCTGTCATACGCTTTCTTGTTTCTTTGGTGGTTCTTGTCTGACATTTCGGTGGCGAGAGTGTATGCTCGTTGGAGATCTTGCTTGAGTTTGGCCACATACTGATGGTAGGATCTTGTCTTTTCACTTTCGTCATACACGCCGAAACAGGTATCGATGGGAAGGCGAGATTCTCGACCGAACATTAACAGGTAAGGCGAGTAACCCGTGGCTTCATTTTGCGAACAGTTGTAGGCATGTACCAGTTGACTGATTTTCTGACTCCACCTCTGTTTTTGCTTCGGATCGAGAGTACCCAGCATTGACAAGAGGGTTCGATTGAATCGTTCAGGCTGAGGATCTCCCTGAGGATGGTAGGGAGAGGTCCTTGACTTGCGAATACCTAGCATCCTGAGGAGGTCTTGGATCAGTTTGCTCTCAAAATCCCGCCCCTGATCAGAATGGATGCGGGCTGGAAGACCATAATGAACGAAGTAGCGCTCACACAAGATTTTGGCTACTGTGGTCGCTTTTTGGTCTTTGGCTGGAAAGGCTTGAGCGTACCGGGTAAAATGATCTGTCACTACTAGGATGTTGGCGTAACCTTGGGAGTCTGGCTCGAGTGACAGGAAATCAATACACACAAGGTCAAGGGGGCCTTGGCTTGTTATCTGGTTCAAAGGAGCAGCTCTTTGGGGCAGGGCTTTGCGAGTTATGCACCTTCCACAGTTCTTTACATACTGCTCCACCTCAGTTCCCATCTTTGGCCAGTAGAATCTGTCTCTGACCAGTTTCAGAGTCTTTTCCACACCAAGGTGCCCCGACTCGTCATGCAGAGATCTCAAAACCATGTCAATATACTGTTGGGGGAGTACCAGCTGATTCACGGTGGCCCCCTCCTTTTCAACTTTCCTGTGGAGTAAATCATCTTGAATCACAAGTCTACTTGCTTCTTTGTTGAGCAGTGTAGAATTTGGGTTGCAACTGGATGAGAATGGTGTACCCCCATTCAGTGACTGTTTAACTGGAGCAATAGTGGGGTCCGTGTCTTGAGCATGAATGAGTTCCTTGCGGCTAACTTGTGTTAACGCCCCTAGATCCAGCCGGACGGGGTAGGCAAAGCATTCAGGAATGGCATTGGGTGACATCCCGATTGACTCAGCAACTGTTGAGGACTCTTCAGATGTTTCTGCACACGTGATCTGTTTACAGAGAGCTTTGACACTTTCAGGTGATATAGTTTCCCAACCTCCTTCTGCAGTGGTGAGTGGGTTGCGTGACAGGGAATCTGCATCAATATTGCTGTTCCCTGGCCTGTACTGCAGGGTGAAACTGTATGTTGAGAGTGCGGAAAGCCAACGATGACCAGTTGCATTTAGTTTGGCTGTAGTCAGAATATAAGTGAGGGGATTGTTATCCGTTCTCACAGTAAACTGGGCTCCATACAAGTAGTCGTGGAACTTGTCGACCACGGCCCACTTGAGTTCCAAAAACTCCAGTTGGTGCACAGGATAGTTCCTTTCAGAAGCACTGAGCTTGCGACTGGCGAAGGCAACGGGTCTTAATCCTTCTGCGGATTCTTGATTGAGAACTGCACCTAAACCATGCAAACTTGCATCAATGTGAAGCGTGTATGGTTTGGTTGGATCGGCAAATGCCAGCACTGGTGCATTTGTGAGGCACTGGATAATCTTCTGAAAAGCCTCTGAGCAGGACTCATCCCACCGGTCCCCAAATGGCTCTTTGACTTTGTAGTAGGATTGTTCTGGTGATGCACTGGACTTCCGTTTCTTTTGTGTGGGAGGATATCCTTTACACAGTTCGGTGAGTGGTCGGACAATGATGGAGTAATTTTTTATGAATCGGCGGTAATATCCACAGAACCCCAGGAATGATTGTAGGGATGGGAGGTCTGTTGGTTGTTGCCACTTGGCTACCGCCTCCACTTTGGCTGGGTCTGTGGCGATGCCATGTTCTGAGATAATATGCCCAACATAAGTTACTCGAGGACGGCAGAACTGACACTTGTCGAGAGACAGTTTCAGACCGGCCTCTTCCAGACGAGTTATGACTTTCAGGAGTCTTCTCTCATGTTCTTCCAAAGTTTTGCCAAAAATGATCAGATCGTCGAGGTAAACAATGACTTCGAGCAGGTGCATATCACCGACCACCTTCTCCATGAGCCGTTGAAATGTTGCCGGGGCTCCTGTAATCCCCTGAGGCATCCGCTCAAATGAAAGAATCCCAGAGGACATATGAAGGCCGTTTTCTCTTTATCCTCTCAACCATTGGGATTTGGTAGTAACCGCTGCGCAGATCCAGCACTGAAAACCACTTGCTGCCTGCCAAGCAATCGAGGGCGTCATCAATCCGTGGAACAGCATACTGATCTGGGACGGTTCTGCGGTTCAGGGTGCGGTAGTCGACACACATGCGGAGTTTACCATTCTTTTTCCGGGCGAGTACAATAGGTGAGGCAAATGGACTTCTTGACTCTTTAATGATTCCAGCCACCAACAGTCCTTGAAGGTGACGCCGAAGATCATCCAAGTCTGCTGGGGCAATGCGGCGGGATCTCTCCCTGAACGGGGTGTCGTCGCTTAAACGGATAGGATGTTCTACTCCCTTGGCCAAACCCACATCCCATTCTTCTGTAGAGAACACATTGGAGTGCTGAGCAAGCTTGTAACTTAATCTCTCTTTCCACTCTTTGCTGATGGTGAATCACCGAATCAAACAAAGATGGGTTCATGGCTGGAACTGTGTCGGACCTTAGGACCTTTGTGCATCTGTCACATGTCAACAACAATCAGATGAGCAATCACTGTCCCCATAGGAATGGCAGTTGTCTTTAGGGACTCATTTCGCAGAAGCACGAGGAACTGGTCTGGATCAAGCATCTTGGAGAAGAGCACAGTTGGTTGGATGAGAACACTGGGGGAAGGGCAGGTGAGTGAGCCGTTCAGTGATCAAGATACTGTCTCCAAGGTGTTGCTTTTCTTTAACTTTGCAGATAGCAATGTGTTCGGTGCCAGGTGGGATGACCAAAGGACCAGGCCCTGCCCACTTCACTTCAGCAACAGGTAAGTCTTTTGGTTCTCTCTAGGTATCTTTCTGTCAAGCACAGGTAAGTGGCTTTCTTTGTGCACTTGAACTTGGCTACATTGACATTTTCAGTGTCTCTTTTCATTTCTTTGGAGACAAAAGGCCGTATTCCTCTGACATTGGTGCCAATGAGGACTGGTACGGTTTCAGAACAGCGGGGGTCTGGACACACCAGGGCCAAAACAGGAACAGATTTGACTTTGTTGGACTTTCTGGGACACTCTAGCTCCACTTGAATGTAACCTTTGTATGGGTAACTGTCCTCTGATTTGCTTAAGCCCCAAATGGCTAGACCAGTCACAGGGTGTAGTGGGACGTGTGACAGGTTTTCAGTGTACCAACTGTCGAATATGATGGTAACTTGGGAACCGCTGTCCATCAGTGCTGTGCAGGGGCGGCCATTGATTTTTACTTGAGCAGTAGAAGGGGGGCCCACTAGTCCCTCGGGCAGACTGTTGGTTCTGACATTGACAGCACTTCTGTTGACGGTTGCGTTTGTCGTCTTTGTTCCTGTTTCATCAGGTTTCTGATTATGCTTTGACTTTCTCTGGGCTTGCAGGAGTCTCTGAATCACTTTGGGGTAATTCTCAGGAGCAGAACATTTAGGTGCGATGTGCCCATCTTCACCACACCGATAACAGAAGAAGTCACTTGAATCTCTGGGAGTGAATGTCCTTTGCTGCGGTGGCTTTGATCGAGTCTCTCTTTGCCATGGCTCAGAAACTGGGTTGTACTGGGGTTTGACTGACATGACTGACAATTGTTTTCGCAGCTTTACTACTTCTTTCTTTAGAGCTTGGACATTCTTGTCTTCTGAGCTCTCAGTCGTTGCATTAGTTAATGGCTGAAAGCTTGGTGAAGGATGACTGGACATGACTGGGGAAACAGTGAGCTCACAAACTTGTGCTGTGAGTTGCCGTATTTCGTCTTTTAAACTGTTAATCTCAGTCTCTGAGGTTGCAGTGGCACTTTTGGCATAAACAGCTTTTGGTGGGTTCAGTCGGCGACGTGCAGCTTCATGTTCCTCCTCGAGACGTATTTCGTTCAACAGCTGAAGAAATGTTGGCGGGTTGCCACGACGCTCTCTCAATCTCAGGTTCAAGATCATTAGATCAGATCTAGTCGCCCCCTTAATGAGCTGTTCGAGGCGTGCTTTGTCTGCTGTGCCGGCTGGGAGTCCACCCTTCTGGGTCACTTTATTCAGAATTCGCTCCATTCTCTCAGGAATTCGGAGAGCTTCTCACCAGCATGTTGGCACATCATTCTGAAGGCAAAATACAGTTCTTCACCACTTTCTGGAGTGCCGAATGTGTTTTCCAGGATGTTCAGGTAATCCACAGATGTTGCATTTGGTTCATTGAATCTGACAGCTTGTAGGACCTCCAAAGCAGGACCCTTGACACTCTCCATGATTCTCATTTTCTTTTCTCTTTCAGGTTTGTCACATTCTTCAATCATGAGTCTGGCTTGTTCAACCCAATTTTCCAACTGTTCTTCTCCAGCAGGTGTGGGTGTGACCCCTGAGAAGGTTCGCAGCTTCGATATGGGCTGTTGTCATTTCTGGTCGACGGGTTTGTCTGTTGCAAAATGTCACCAACGGCTCTGATTATGGCTTCAGGAGTAGATGCCTGAAATGTGGGCAGAACACTGGAATCAGGCTGCAGCAAGGTGTGGCCATCACCAGCTGTCTGAGCTGGTAGCTCGTCCCTCTGCTCAGAATATGCAAATATTCTCCACGGCACAGCAGCTCCTTCAGGCAGAAGATCAGGAGGAATGGAGCTTGTGTTGACCTTCTCTCTGCACTCACACAGCACAGTTAGGCTTTGAGACTCTGGGTCATACATCCTCCCTCTAACTCTGACTCTCCCAAGTGCTTTGATGCTCTGCAGTGCTTCTTCAATGGTGCTCACTTCAGTTTGGGGGGAAACATCTTTGACCAACAAGGCGTTTGCTGGATCTATTCCCTCTCCAACACACCAATTCTTCAGCTGAGCCATCCCCAGACGTTGTGCTGTTGCTCTGAATTTTTGTTAAAATTGCTTTGCCCAACTTTGAGTTATTTCAGATAAATTAGGGTTAATAACCATTAGTTTCACTGTTTTAGGCTTTGAAATCTTTTTTTCTGTACCCAAATAAAACTTTAAATCTCTGGGTCAAACTAGGTTTAAAGGTAGTTTTAGACTTTATTTTCTTTTTTCTTTTCTTAATCCCAGCCGGTGCCTCCAATTTTTATGTAGCACCCGTGTCACCTCTGTAGCTGAGAAGGATAGGTGCTTGGGTTCGATGGTTGTTATAAAACCCCAAAAAATAATTATCTCTTACACACCAATTCAAAACTACCAATGAGTAAGATTGCGACCCAGAGATATATAAAACAGGGAACGTATTTAATGAACAATGATACGAAATGCAAATATCAAAAAACACACTTCAATCACCCACTTCCTCTAATCAATAAACTTCCTTGCAATCTAAACACAATTATACTCAAACCAACACTGCAATGCAATAATCAAATACAACAAGAAAGGTAAGAACGGTTCAAAAATCACAAAAGTCAGCAAATGGTGGGCCCACACTCACTCACACACAGTACTCACGCTCCGGAGATCACGCGAGGGATGAAAAAAAAAACTCGTTGCAGGCCTGATAGTCCTTGAGAAAGAAAAAAAAAAAAAAAAAAAACCCAAATAACAAAAGTAATCCACAAGTCCGGGAAAAAGTTATACTCCGACAGGTATAAGCCACAGCCTCGTGGCTTCCAGCTTCAAACTCCGTCCGATTATTTCCCCGAGTCTCTCGCTTCCCTGCTCCGACGCTGTGTCGGCGAAAGCGGAAGTACCAAAGGAAAAGAAATGGCGACGCTAGCGGTCCACTTAACTCAGTCAAAAGTGAAACTTCTGGGGGTCTCCTCACCGTCCCCGAAACAGAACCCTCAGCCTTGCTAACACTTGGTCCAAGTGAGGACAAATCACGGCCCAGTCCCAGAAACAACGTCTGAATTCATTCAGACATCTCCCGACTGCACCGTCTCCAGCCGAACCCCTTTTTTTTTCACACCCCCGCAGGTCCAAAAAAACCACACCCCCTCTAATCATCAGCACCAATCAGAGTGGTGAAACATGATACTTCAAACACATCACGTTATTTGAACAAAATAATATCATTCTTTTAAATAATACAATTCTTTTCTGAATCACCTTCAGTCCAGCAGCAAACAAAACCAAAAGAGAAATACATGAATCAATCAAATATAAATATTCCTTATCCAATAATGTTTAATACTGGGATGAAATAGGAATACTGATCACCATCCCAGAAAAATACGTGGTAATAATTTCACAATTACCACCGGGTTACATGACGTTTATTGATGAAATCTGATTTTTTCCTGTTTCTCTTCCAAAGAGCTCAGCAGGATGTTAAAGGTTAAAAGGTCAAACTGTTTCCAACAACGTGAGCTTGATGCATTTAAGGAGGAAACCAGAGTGAGCAGGACTCACGACAGCGGCTCGTGATTCCTGGCAGGTGCACACACACACACACACACACACACACACACACACACACACACACACACACACACACACACACACACACACACACACACACACAGGGATTTCCCCACGCAGTCAGTAATGTTACTTTTATTATCTAATTTGGAGCAATGCCATTGGTTCTCGTGGTCCCTGAACGCCTCATGGCGGCGCCGCTCCTGCTGCAGCTTCATCAGCGGCGGATGTTTTCGGAGGTCGGGAGGTCGGCGGGTCAGAGGTTCACCTGCCGCTGCGCTGCGGCAGCCACAGGAGCCGTTAGCCTTAATAAAGTGACTGCTTTAACCCTTTGACCTCCGCTCCGTCTCCGGGGTCGTGTTTCCTGAGCAGAGCCAGCCTGTTTCCCGGTGAGAAGAGTTTTTAACGTTCGCTCTGCGGCAGCAGGGCGGCGAGGAGCAGCGGCGGCGGCGGCGTCTCGGCTCGCTGCTCGCTGCTCGGACGGACAGGAAATTGTGCCGCAGCCGTAACGATGAGAACAGCTGACGGTGATTTGATTAAAGACGGACGGTCATCGGAGGAGTCGCACCGCGCAGATCTGATTGTGGCGATTTGGAAAGTGTGTGAGGCGCTCCGGTTTTCCTCCTGTTGACTTGACTGAGCTCACTTCAGGGTTTCTCGATGTTGAACCGGGATTAGTGAATGTTTGGAGGGTTTAGCTGGACCACACAGCGACACACCAGGTCAGGCTGTGTGAGCCTGTCGGCTTCAAAAACAAGTCTGCAGAGAAAATGTACAGGAATAATATATAGCTTAAAAGTGTGAAGGGAAAAAAGCTCCATCTAATTCAATTTTTTATTTATAATTTGATTAAAATGCACCATTGAAGTCTGTTTTTTTCACGGGTTTCCCAGAGGAGGCCTTCAGACGCCGCGTGTCAGACACATAGACGGTAAAAACAGTGGATAAAGCTTTTGTGGCGTCAGCCATCGCGTTCCCAAGTCCCATTCTGAAGATTTCAGCGAGTTCAGCAGGACATGTCCATATCGAAACGTTTGAAACTGGATATAAATGTGATTGGTCCCGCCCGTCACATGACCGCATCGCATGAGGAGGCGCTGTGATAGGGCGATTTATGCTAAATTTTAACTCATTATATAAAGTCAGCAGATGATTTATGTGAAAATCAGAGCCTGCTGAAGCCAACGGTTGTAGAAACTAGCAGTAGTGACCAGACCATGTTCTGAAACGAGGTGCTTTATGTTTATTTACACTCTGAAAATCGGCATTTTTGAATGGTTCCCATGAGACCGGGGCTCTCTTTGAAACCAGCATCATCGGCCCCTGCTGGAATTTCTCCAGAATGACAGCTTTTTGCACTTCCGCATTATTTTCATGTTTTATGAGCAGAAGTTGGCGCTTGGTCAAATATCGAAAAAGATCTGGACACAGAAATCTGTTTAGAGACGCCCTGAGCTCATCCTGCCCAGTGCTGCAGAGCTGCTGGAGCAGAGCTGCAGCGTGAAGAGTCAGCTCAGGTTTATGTTTCTCCTGGATGAGTGTCAGCGAGTGAACTCTGCAGCTGCATCCGTGTGTGTGTGTGTGTGTGTGTGTGTGTGTGTGTGTGTGTGTGTGTGTGTGTGTGTGTGTGTGTGTGTGTGACTCAGAGAAAGTCTCACCGTGTTTATATTCCCATCCCAGTGCAGCTCTCTCTGAGACGTCCTCACTTGAGCTCATGTTGACTCATTGAGACACACACACACGCACACACACACACACACAAATAAGCACTTAAAAAAAAAGCCACACCATCATCAGACATGACACAATCACCTGAACATCTGCATCATCAAAGGACAGAGAGGGGAAACAGTGGTGTGTGTGTGTGTGTGTGTGTGTGTGTGTGTGTGTGTGTGTGTGTGTGTGTGTGTGTGTGTGTGCCTGTGTTACAGTACCTTTGCATGTGTGTGCATCATTGCATGTCAGAGTGTTTTTGTGTGTGTTGACCTCCATTTATGTGTCTGCGTCATTTTGTGCCTGTTTTCTTTTAGTGCTTGTGTTTTGTGCAGGTGTGTGTGTGTGTGTGTGTGTGTGTGTGTGTGTGTGTGTGTGTGGTGTGTGGTCATGACCTGAGCAGCTCTGTCATTAGACTCGCAGCACCATGATGGCGACCGAGACTCGTAAAAGTGCAGAGTCACCCAGAATGCCGAGCGGCGCTCAGAGGACGTGGCGTCCTGCTCGCTGCTCGTCGTGACTTTAAAAAAAGAAGAAAAAAAAACGGCTTTCAACAGCCGAGCAGGAGACGAGTGGCAGAAACAGCGAGCGGCCGGGCAGAACGCCGTCCTGCTGAAACACCGTCAGGTCTGCTCTGATGGAACCGACGCCATCAGCTGCTCTAACCGTCACAGTGAACGTCTGTTTGAATTGATTGTAAGAACTTAACAGGAAATGCACAGTTACCTAAAGACAGGAGAGGAAGAGAGCAGCTGAGCTGTCGTTTCGGATATTGCATTATATTGTTTTTGAAGTCACGATGGATCAGTTGAAAAGAAAAGATTTCAACTTTAAATGGTAAATACGTTCCATTCTTAAAGCAGCAAAGGAAAACACGTTTTTCGAAAAGTCGTCGTGTGACCCTGCGGCTTCAGCAGAAGGTGGACAGAATGTCCTCCACCGCAGAAACAAACATGCTAAACATGTTTTTTTCAAAGGAGAAACTACTTCCCACAAGGACAAAGTACAAGATGCAGCGGGCACACACACACACACACACACACACACACACACACACACACACCACACACACACCACACACAGATGTGTGCCGTTGGCACCTTAATTGCAGGCCATCTTCGCTGAAGCGAAACACAACAGTCGCAGCATCTGTCTGCTGTGTTTATGGTAAACAAAGCCTACAGTGAGAACAGCGGGAGCTACACACACACACACACACACACACACACACACACACACACACACACACACACACACACAAACGCACAGTGCCGTACTGTTTATGTAGACAAGTCTCCTGATCTGGTTTCATCCGGTCCGATCTGGTTTCTCTTCTGTATGGAGTTTGCGTGTTCTCTCGTTCTCTCGTGAGGATTGGGATGGAGATTGACTTGAAAACTTAAATTGAGAAAATTGAGGCTAAGTTTCCTCTTCACCACGCTGAGTCAATGGCTTCTACTGCTGTGCTCCGGTATATCCTGTGTGTATCAAAACGTTATTTTAACGGATTGAAAAGAAAACACGTTTTTTAAAACATTTCGTAACCATTCGGATTTACTTCACGTGCTAATACGCCGTCCTCTGGACCACTGGAAGGAGGATTTTTTCCACTTTCGTCAGTCCGGCTCTGTTTCCTCTTCACCTCTGGCAGTTGAGCTAAGCTAACGACGATGCTAACAGCTGGGAGGAAGCCACTGGACGCAGAGACACAAAAAAGGTATTTATGAGCTTTTCTCACTTTGGAAACGACAGGGATAGGGCGTGGGTCCAAAATCTTCGGAGTATTCCTTTAACAAGGGGCCCCGGACTCCGTATTCCCAGAGCACCCCCCACAAGGAACCATGAGGGGCGCGGTAGAACACCTTCTCCAAATCCACAGAACATGTGAACTGGTTGGGCGAACTCCCATGAGCCTTCAAGCACCTGATGGAGGGTAACGATCTGGTCCACTGTTCCAGGAGCAGGATGAAAACCTCATTGTTCCTCCTGAATCCGAGGTTCTACTATCGGCCGAATCCTCCTCTCCAGTGCTCTGGAAAAGACTTCCCCGGGGAGGCTGAGGAGTGTGATCCCCCTACAATTGGAGCACATCCTCCAGTCCCCTTTATTGAAAAGAGGAACCACCACCCTGATCTGCCAATCCAGAGGTACTGTCCCTGACAACCACGCAGAAACGTGTCAACCAAGACAGTCCTGCACATCCAGAGACAAAGGTACTCAGGGCGAATCTCGTTCACCCCGGTTCCTTGCCACCGAGGAGCTTACCGACCACGACGGGATCGAGGAGGTCCTCGAAGTATTCCTTCCACCGGGGCCACCGGATCAGTATCCCCGGTGGAGGTCAGCAGCTCTCCTCGTCCACTGTAAACAGTCTTTACAGTGTTTGCTTTCCCCTCCTGAGGCGCCGGATGGTTTGCCAGAATTTGTTCGAGGCCGACCGGTAGTCCTCCTCCATGGCCTCCTAACCCTAATCCAGCCTCCATCGGGATCTGGGAGAAACTCTACCGGAGGTGGTAGTTGAAAACCCTGCTGACAGAGGGTTCCACCAGACGTTCCCGACAGACCCTCCCAAAACCTTTGGGTCTGCCAAGTCTGTCCGTCACCCAGAACCTGTTAGTCAGGGACATAAAGCCCCGGACCACACAGCTCCTGGGATGATGGGAGCACCTGAACCCCCCCCCCCCCCAGCAGTTCAGGGGGAGACGGCGTCAATCCATGAATGGTCACATGATTCTGTGGCTCTGCAGTGAGAGAGAGGCTGCTGGCTTCCAGCCCGTCCACTTCATTGATGCATTTTACTAGAAGATATGAAGAAAAACAGTTTCCAACAAAATGAGGAGACCGTCCTGCTGCCGCTCCTGTCTTCACCCAGTGCTTCCTTCAGTCACGTTCATACCCGGTTTAAAGGGCCGTTTGAAGCTGAAATTATTGGGATTTCATTCTGAGTGATGCTTTCTAGATTGATTCTTTTCCATCCTGAAGCTTAACGTCTGCAGGAAGGATCAAAAGTTGATTATCAATTCTGTAATGATCTTAAAATTAACAAAAACAGATGTGTGTTTGACCCCCGTCTGAAACCATTATGACCGCAACTTTTCACTAAATAAATGTCTCTTGAAGCCACAGAATATCTGGAAACATGATTTAACGTAGTTCATAAAGTTACAGAAACTTAGTAATGCTTTAAAACTGTTTGGTTTGCCTTCATGAAGTTTCTGTTCTCCGCGTTAGATTTAATCCATTTGAATTGTTTTCCCATGCAGTGCTGAGCAGTCTTCAGCTGTTAAACAATTGACTTTTAGCCACTTGAGCAGTTTTACTTTTTTTTGTTAATTTTGACTGTTTACTTTTCACCTTTTTTAATTATTTACTCTTTTTCAAATGATGTTTAACTGATTTAGACATTTCAGTTTCTCCTTTTCTAAGCCAATCCTCCAATATTTACACTGAAAGTACTGAATAACTAATGTAATGTTCAGAAAAACACATGAAATCCATGTATGATGAGAAAACAGATCGGCTGAGACTCAGAGTGTAGGTCGGTGGACGTGTTCATGAGTCCCGGAGCGAGTTAGAATCCACTGGAAAAAGCAAACGTTCCTGTAAAAGTGGACGAGTTTCGTGTACATTGTGGATTTTTAATGAGCCTGGAACCAGAGTGGCTCTTCGTAAAGGTTAGCATTTAAATGAATCCCAGTTTGTCTTCCTCTGACGCACTTTCACACAGTGATAATGTGACTTCAGGAGGATAATTATTTAACACCCCGATGGAAGCTGTTTTTAATGGATAAATCTGAATAATGTACAATCCTTTCCTTTACATTCCCTATTACTATTCAGCCATTTTTAATGGGTTTGCGTCCTCTGGGAGTTAATTAAAATGCTTTTCTCTGCTACATCTTATTAAGGCCGATTGCACCTAATCTAAGATTACGGTGGGCTTACAGCAGCCGGGTAATTAATATTTTTCTGGACCCCAGAGTCGGAACAGGGCTGAGCTCCAAGAAAGAAACTTTTAAAGAACATTCGGTGAAGGAAGTCATGAGCTTTTTTTAGTGGATGCTGATGCTCACTTGTGGAGGCGTCTCAGAGCAAACGGTGTTTTCCAGTCGCGTTCTGTTCTGTCGCGTTTCGCCTTGTTTCCTGCGATCGTCGGCCTGCTTTCCGCTGGTCTGCAGCCGATGAGTGTAAAACAGATTGAGCAGATGTCTTCATGATGCTGAAGAGCGCCGTGAGACCGGCAGCTTGTTAGCCGCCGTGGCGTATCGCCCTCCAGGGCCTCCGACGACGTGAGGTAAAAGACGATAAGATGAGACGCCATTAATTTTTATTGATCCCTGAAGGGAAACGCAGCCGTCAACAGACGAGCAGATCAGACAGCCGAGACCGGGAAGGTAATAAGGACTGAAATATCAAAGCTAGTAAACTGTGGAAATAATATTCTTAATGATGCTGATGTTGTTTGTCTCCAGTGGATCAAGTGGGATTTGTTTTATGATGGAAATCAACACAGAAGAACCGGCGTCAGAGCGACGGAACTCACCAGAACCAACACTCCAGGGTCCCGATGCTCGGCTCCGACCTCCTGTTTCCTCCTGCGTCTTCAGTTTATCTGATCTGGAGTCGGTTCCTGAACGACCGTTTGTTTTCGGCACCTGTTTCCATGACGACGTATTAGCAAATGGTAAATAGACGACACTTACATAGCGCTTTTTACACTGCATGATCACATTCACACATTCACACACCAGTGGAGGCGGCTGCCATGCACGGTGCTCGGTCCACTGGGAGCAGCTCAGGGTTCAGTGTCTTGCTCAAGGAAACTTCGACATAAGCGCAGGGTGAGATGGGGAATCGAACCAGCAACCTCCCAGTTGCAAGTTGAAGCAAAAAGGCAAAAGCCTGTTTGCATTTTGGTTTTTCATTTACACACCAAGAAAACACGTTACTCTCTGAAAACCTCTGCTGAGGTGGAACTGTTGAACACTGCTACTCTGTCCCCATGAATATGAAGGAAACGGGGGAAATGCAACTTTTTGATGAAGGTACGACTCCGTCTCCATGGATACGGCGGAAATGTAACATTTTGATAACGCTGTGACTCTGTCTCCATGGATACGGGAGAAAACGCAACTTTTTGACAATGCTATGATTCCGTCTCCACGGAAACGGGAAAATGCTAGTTTTGAAAACACTCGGGCTTCATGGCCGTAGTAACAGCATTTGTCTGGAAGCTTTCATAGATCGTGCTTTACAGTGTTGACAGTGGAAAGATAAAAACAGAAATATTGTCGGTAAAAATAGGAACTTCTGTAGTGAAAGTGATAAAACGGGAGAAACAGCTGAGTTACAGAGCAGCAGCAGCAGCCAGTCAGCAGGTTCGAGTCTGAATAGAAACATTTTAAAATGCCTCATAAAGGTTTGGCAGGAGTTCGCTGACCTCTGCTGCAGAGGAAGAACGTTCAGCGGCGCCGGTGCTTCAGACTGAAGAGCCTGAACAGCAGGGCGGCCGCCGGTTTTCACCCCGTTTGTGAAGCTGAGAGCAGTTTCTGTTTGCTGGACCTGAGAGCCGGATGTGGAGCATCAGGGTGAAGCAGCTCGGTTTGAGCCTGAAGAGTCGGCAGCAGCAGCGTCTGGAGAGTCGCAGGTTCAAATCTCAACCATTCAGAGTCAAACATCTGCGGGATGCGTGCGCACGTTCACGTGCACCATGCCACTGCTGTCAGAGCGACTGAATGAAGGAGGAGATGTGGTGAAGATGCACTTTATGCCACTTAAACCCAGAGATTCTTCCCCCTCTTTAAACCCTCTGATCCATTAGCTCTGATTAAATATTGATAACAGGCTGTTTGGCTGCAGAAGAATAAACTAATAAATCATCCTGACAAGTGGTTACATGCTATAAAACACCTGCTGATCAGACATGCAGTTTCCACATTCTGACATGAAAACGATCTCGTCTTGGTTCTGAACACGTGTAGATAAAGTTAGTAAATCTGACCCACAGAGGAAAACACTAATCGATCCCCCGATAAACGACGAACGGTCGTGTCCCAGACTGACAGTTTCCAGCTCGTTATTCTGATTGTGTCCGAGATTAACCCTGTCATGATCAGAGTGCAAAAAGATGCTGTCGTGATTCCAGACGAGCCGAAGGGACTCGTCCAGACAACGTCTGAAAGTGTCTTCTCTACGAATGAGTTCAGAAAAAGAAGAAGAAAGAATCCAGACTAAATAATCCACAACAGACGCCCAGTAAACACCGACAGTGAAACACATCAGGACAGAAGTCAAGGAGTCTGAAGCCAGAGGCAGCCAGAGATTTCAAAATAGAAGAGGAAACAGAACCGAACTCTGTGAACCGAACTGATTAAACTGGGAGGATTAAAGATTCACATCCTCAACAATGCTTCTGTTCGGCTGTAGAAAACGGTTTAAAGCCTCGTTTACTCACGTCTGAGGTGAAAACTCATCGTTCAGAGAGGTTTCATGTTGTCAGCAGCAGTCGGAGGACGGATCTGCTGCAGCGAATGTCGCCGCCGCCGCTTTGGGACGGGGCGGTTCTGGATGTTTGGATCCAGCAGCCTCAGACGGACCCGATCGTCCCCAGAGGAACCGAGGAACCCAGCGAGCCGTGGGAATCGCTCGGAGAAGAACACTCAAATATCTCAACTTATCAGGAATGTGGGACGTTCTACAACACAAGAGCGAAGAGGCCAGAACCTAGAAAGTTCCTCTCATTTCGTTCTTAAAGTAACTTTTTTCAAGAGGTTTTAAAATTTATAATTTATTGTTTTAAATCTCTGAAATTTTCATGAAGAAATCTTATTTAGAAAAACACTACCGCAGTTTAAAAGTGTTTCTTGCTTCATGAACTTGATTTCAAACAAATATCTTTATCTATTAGAAGCAAAAAGTCACTTTTTTCAGCTTTCCACCAGGAGAAACTTGATCTGGAGCCATGAAACGTGTTTAACATGAGACGACGCAGCCGTCAGTGAATGGATGAATTATAAATCAGAAATCTCCAAGCTTTATGAACTGCAGTCAACAACAGTTGTAATTTTTTTGTCCGTTTTCAGGACGTCCTCTTTCAGTGACTACGTTTACATGTAGCTAATATCTGGGTTCAGGTCGGTATCTGGGTTTCTGAAACATCAGGAAAACCCCGTTTACATGCTTTAACAGACAGAGTTTCCCCGTTTACAAGTCAGCGCATTCAATCGGGATCTCCCTTTCCAAACCACAGCGCACGTCATCGTGTTCTCAAAGCAAAACAGCTCTGACCGGAGCGGCTTTGTGTTGCCAGGTTGGGTGGGGTTTCCGCCAAAGCAAGCTTCTTTTTTGAACACGTTGGATGGGTTGATTAAATGATTGTGTTTATGATGTGTTTTTTTTTTTTTTTATCATACAAATACGGTTTTAATGTGCATTTTCAACCAAGATGGGGTTTGGGCTGCTTTCTACGAGTTTCTGATTTTTTTACGGGCTAGATCGACAGATCTGGCAACCTCCTCCACTTTACTGCAGAGGCAGACGCTGCTGCGGTGACTCCGTTCTGGAGACGGAACGCAGACAGAACGGTTGTTCTGTTGTTCATGATTTTTCTGCAGGCTGTACAAGTCGCCAACTTTCAGAAGGAAGCATGTGCGACGTGCGTGCTCGAATAACATGTCGTATCGTGCGTCACGGAAAGCCTCACAGAGACAAAAGTGTGATGAGTTTCGCGCCTACTCGTTGCTGGACTCAAAAGACCATGATTCATTGCGGCTGGGAGCATGGCGCAGAACCAAAAACAGTGTCCCTTAACTCGTTATCTGTATACATGGCGGCACTTTCAAGTTTGAAAAGGAGTAACCCAGCGGTCTTTATCGGGTTTTACAAATCTCGAAAATTAGCTTTTCCGGGTTTTGGCAGGTGTTTACACGGCCACACGCTACTGGGTTATTGCCAACATTCGAGTTTGAAAAGGGTTTGAAAAGAGTTATTGGCTGCATGTAAACATACTGAGTAATTTCTTGTGAATTTAGCTACTTTTAATCATTTAAGTTTTTTTTTAAGAAGTTTTTTTTTTTTTTTTGGTAGTTCCACTTTATTTTTATCTGTTTTCCACATTTAGCTCCTGGCTCCTTCTTACTTTTGCTTTTTACCACATCTACTGGTCGACAGTAATTGAGGCGATTTAAATTTTTTGAATTGAACCTTTCCACCTTTTAGGTTTACCAGCTGCAAACGCGTCAGCTGAACACACGACAACGTTCAAGCGAAAAGGGAATCCTTTATAATATCTTGATTCAGAAAATGTTGGTTTATATGGAAACGTGCAGAGAATTGACTTTATAGAGAACCGGGGTGCACGTGTGTAGTTACAGTGTTTCATAAAAGTTGCGTTTGTGCTCCGTTTCCACGGAGACGGAGTCACCTGTTTTCACGAAGTTCCACCTGGGGAGCCGTTTTCGAAAAGTTATGTTTTCCGTGAGTCAGCACAGTTGGTGTGTGAATGGACACCGTTTCCTCTTGAATGTAATGTTTTTAACGTGTTAATATGTTAATTCAACATGTTGTGTATTTTTCTGGAAGCCGGAGTTCCAGTCCAGACAATAGATTTTGTTTGGTATCACATCCAGTTCATCAATCAATGAAAGCGTTGGATGCTCCTGATCCGTCCGTCCGTTGGTTGGACAGCAGGCCGACCAGAAGCTCCTGTAGACCCTGATTCCCTCCAGTGAGCAGCTCAGATCAGCGTCGTCTCACCCGCCTCCTCCCAAACAGGCCTCTGAGAAACACGAGGCGGCGGCGCGGCGGCGAACACGGAGATCAAAGACGGCGTTTTGAGAGCTTCAGCGTTACAGCTGACGCTCCACTGCAGACTTGCTTTCTGCCGTTCACCGCGTGTGAACCTGAACCGCAGGAGTCAGACGAGGCTTCGCGACACGAGAGACGCTCCTGAAGGTTCCGTCGCGGCTCCGCTGACAGGTGAGCCCGTTTCCACGCCGCTCTCCGATTGGCTCGGAGCGCACGGCGGCCGTCGCTTTGGTTCCATTCAGGGCTGCGGAGCGAACCGCCGCCTTCACGAGAAGTGTGCTTCTCTATGGATGAGGTCAGAGGTCGGAGGTCGGAGGTCAGAGGGCGGGGAGAGGCGGTCCTACGGCCACTCTCACTACTCGCACCTCCTTTTGTCTCCTGCAGGAGTCTGGAGGGTTAAACTGACACAGCTGCTGGGGGGCAGAGGGGTGTGTGTGGTGTGTGTGTGTGTGTGTGTGTGTGTGTGTGTGTGTGTGCGTGTGTGTGGGTTGGGGCTCGTGCCTTCACCCAACTCATTCACACACACTCCATCTGGCTCGTGCCTTAACAGATGCTTCTGACACACACACACACACACACACCACACACACACACACACACACACACACACACACACACACACACATCAGCTGCTGTTCCGGAACGTTCTGTGAATTCTGCTGCTTTAAGTTCTGCTGCTCTCTCAGTGAAATCCAGCAGAAATGAAGGTTTTTCTGCTTTGCTGTAGAGCGGCGTTCTGCTGTCAAACTGTGACCCCTAGTGGTCCCAGATGGGATGGACTGTAACACGGTCACATATACGTCACTTCCAGTCAAGGTCGCCTGCCTTGCCAACAGCTTCAGAAAAAGATGTGATTTTCCGGAAAATCCATTTTGGTTTCGCACAATATATCAAGTCTGTTTTGGTTCTTGAGGCCAAAACGACTCCTGCGTCTGACAGACCGTCACGCCGAAACCTTTGTCAGAGTGGCAGACAATAAAGCAGTTTAGTGGGAACAGGATGTATAAAACTCCTCCAGAAATAGTCGCAGCTCGAAACCCCAATGAGCCCGGAGCTTCTTTTCCCCCTGAAAACGACAGAATGTGGGCACACGGCGTCCCTGGGAGACATTTATCATCTCATCCTGCAGACATTTATCATCTCGTCAAAGCGGCGGATCGCAGCCTCTCCGTGGTCTGTTCCTGCCTGACGTGGCGCCGCAGTTCAGCTCCTGAAGCCGAGGCTGCTGACAATGATGGAACGACGGCGCCGCTCCCAAACCGGCAATTAGAGACCTCTGGAAAAAACGGCGACCGCCACACCACCGAAACCCCTCAAAGTCACGTGAAAGAGGGGCGTCCCTGCCCGCCGTGTCCATTTTGACACCGGCGCTGCTGAAATATACGGGATTGAGGGAACTGAGAGGCTGTAAGAGGCTGTATCTCACATGAGGGGGAAAAAGAGACGGCGGGAACAAAGAGACGTCTGAGAGGATTTGGAGGTCCTGGATCCGTGTGCAGCAGCAGGACCAGAGCCAGGCCGCGACCACGCCGAGCATCTCAACGCGGGAAATGAAAGCTTGCAGGTTTTAATGGACTGAGTGTTGCTTGTGTGTGAGAGGCAGCTTGGCGAGGACACGGAGAGACGAGCGATAGTGCTGAGTCACGCCGTACCCGAGTCGTTCTGACCCAGTTCCACTCGCAGTCCTATTTGCCATCACAATTTATTTATTGGACACAGCGCGGGTACTTTCAGATGAGATGCGGCTCTCAATAATGCATGTCGACCCGAGCTGCAGTCGGAAGGGGCCGAGCGAATTGAAAATGCCAACCATTCCGGTATTTTTCTGCTCTGGTTTCACGCTTTTATTAGCAACAAGCAGCCTGGCGTCGGTCCGGGGAAATGTTTATTCTGTGAGCTGAAACTGGACAAGTTAGAGCCTGAATTGTTTAAACGGTTACATATTAGAGGGTGTGATTCACTGAGGGAGCAGTCAAGACCGCCTTAACCCGAGACCGAGTCCAGACCGAGACCAGAACAGACCAAGACCAACACAAGGCCAAGACTTGAAGGAACTGAGATTAGCTCAACACGAAAAACCAGAACAGACCAAATCAATGCAAAGACCAGGACATCACAAGACTAAGATTAAACCAAGACTTTAAGATACGAGACCATGATCAAGACAAGACCAATACTATAAGGGCCGAGATCAGCTCAACACCAGTACCAGAACAAAACCAAGACGAGACCAAAACCAGAACATCTCGAGACAGAGACAAGACCAAGACTTTAAAAAGCCGAGAGTCAAAACTAAGACCAGAACGTCCTAAGACCAAGATGAGACTAAGCACTTTGGAGCAGGGGTCTCAGACTTCATTCCTGGAGGGCTGCAGCCCTGCATGTTTTCCATGTTTTCAAGGCTTTCTGCTGAACCTGGTGATGGAACCTGCATGAAATTCAGGTGTGTTGAAACAGGGAGACATGGAAAACATGCAGGGCCTGTGGCCTAAGTTTAGAGGGTAGAGACCAAGTCAAGACCAACCCAAGACCAGAGCATCCCAAGACTAAGTCAAGATCAAGACTTAAAGGGTCGAGACCGACATCAAGACTAAGATCATAAAGATGAAGCCTCGAGACCAAGACTGGCCTGAGGTACCGGAGCTTCATTTCTCACTGCTGTGCAGATGATTTACCCTTCCAGCCTGTCTACTGAACATCTCATCAATCAGAGCCTGTTTCTCTGTAATTCTTTCAAATTAAGGTGTAATAAAACGGAGGTTCTTCTTCGATGGTTTCTGGGATAAAGTCAGTGTCTCCATTACAAAGAAGCACTCCTTCTTCCTCCTCCTTTATTAGAGAATGGACAATTCCTTTAGGTTTTCCTATGAATTCTTCCAGTCAGCTAACTCTGATCGGATAGTTAAAATGCTGTTGGACCTTGAGGTAGGAACAGCAGGATTTCTCGTGAGAATTCTAAAAACACTTACATGTATCACATAATACAGCTATATATTTATGCTCCATAAGTCATTCAGCAACAGGTTAAAATTCTCACCAGATGCCTACAAGATGTTTTCACCTCTCTGGCTCATCCTCACTACACTCCGCCTGCTGAGGTTAAATTTGTACTTGTGCAAGCCGGTGATATTGAGAACCTTGATTTATTATACTGTAAGACATAATATGGAAGGAAGCTAGAAGTCGATGGCGTAAAATGGTGTTTTGATATTTTGAGCAGCAGAAGGCAGAGTGGGCGTCTCCATCAGGCTTCACAGGGATGCTTTGGCGAAGTCAAACGTTGAAGAAGAGGTCCTCGGCCTGTGGAGCTCTGAGGAGACGTGGTTGGTAGCAACCCGCTTACATGGCGTACATTGTGAGTTTTCGGTCTGTGACATGTTGAAATAAAGCAGGAATCATGATCTCTGATGTTTTCGAGCCTTATCCTTTCTTTAAAAGGGACATCTGCTCGCCGGTGTCCGTCTGCAGCTCTGAAAAGGCCTCGGAGCGTCGCTCTGAATCCTCCGCCTGCCTACGGAGGATCACGGCGTCGGCCAAGAGCTTTGAACGCGACGAGCTTTCAGACTCCCACCAGCGGGTTTTGTATCGGTGGGCTCCCAGCTGTCTGCTCCGGGCTGCCGGGAGCCTCGGAGGAATCGGCCTCATGGTCTGACGGGCCTTAGGGAACAGGAGATGTTAGTGTTGAGGAGGCCTTTGGGAGCTGTGCGCCGACATAGTTTCCAATATTTACTCAGCATCCCGATCCTCCTGAGCAGATCCGGGTCTGTTGAGTTGGACGAAGTTTGGCTGAGAGGAAGAATTACCAGAAAAATGTTTTCTCTTGCTGGAAGCTGTCGTTTTGTGAACTATGTGTACAAAGTTTATGTGACTTAGTGGACACGTCCTTAATGTCCTGGAGGTATAAACATGAGTGTCTGAGACTCTCTCTCTCTCTTTAACCCAGTGTTGGACGACCAGGCCTGTCCAGGCTGTAGCCTCTTCATGTTTACGGTGTTTTGGTTCTCTGCAACAGAACTTCTCGAAGCAGTTTTCACTTGAAGGTTGCACATCTTGAGCGGCCTGCCTTCGGCTTCTCTCTTCGCTGCAGCTGCAGACCTTGCTTTGTTGCGTTGCCAACCTTTTCAGTCCAGAGTCTGCGGAGTATCCCAGCACAGAGCGCTCCTTTGTACTCCCGGGTTAACCCTTGAAGCCACTCAGGGATCACAGCGTCGGGCGGGATTCCCCGGCGAGCAGGTGTTCTCTTCGTACCTTCGGCAGCCTTAACGCCCGATCAGACGGGGATCATCTGTCTCGGCTGCGTCTGCGTCGGCCTGCACATACATCACAGCGTTGACCCAACAAATAAAGGCTGACTGACTGATCCTGGGACGCCGCGGCAGGCGGCCCTGGATCCGCCTGTCCGCACTTGTTCATCCAGCTCTCACGGCTTCTGAAGCTCGGGCAGATGTGGGCACGTTGCGTGCACTGGGAGAATCCAGCGTGTGCCGTCCGGGGCCAGGTGTTGAGGGGGAGGCTCATGGATTTATGGCTATTGTGTGCAGGGAAACGTGCAGCAGACGGCAGGGTTCAGGCTGCAGATGTCTGCGTGGAGGAGTCGTCATGTGCGTGCGTGCCGACCTCTGACCCCTGCACGACGTGCGCTTTTAACCTCCCGTAACCCCAACTAACCTCGTCCAAACTCACAAAAGATCTCCCATGAAGCGGCGAAGGCCGGCGGCTTTGTTGAGCTTCTGCTCCGGGTCGGCGGAGCTCAACAGGAGTCACGCTGACGCCTCACAACTTCGGCTTTGTCTGGTGAATTCTTTATTTTTGGTTGTTTTTGGAGTCATGTGCGAGTCGGTCAGCTGAGCGTGAACACATGAAGTTCCATGACCTGAGCAGAGATGATCAGACGTTTGAATGTAAGAGGAAGATCTTTAGATTTAGAGTCAAAGCATTCGTTAAGACAACAGAAGTAGCTGCTGTCATCCAGATTTAGAGCATCTTTTCCACAGACAGGACACATTACTCTCATTTATGTCCCATTTTCCAATGGAAACCGGTTTTCCCATTGATAAAACCCCTGTTTAATGCTGTAAAATCCTGGGTCTCTGTGTGTGAAATCCATGAACAGATGATCTTCTTTCCTCGTTCCCACGTACACATTTCCATCTTGCATGAAAAACGCGTTCATTTCCACATCCACCCTCCCACACATGCGAGGAGGCAGCGCCGCTCTCACAGCTCATGAATGCCAAATCAGGAAAACCCACGTGCACGTGAACGTGCACAGCCTGGCGGTGAGGCCATCCGCGGGGTCACAGTGCAACCTGGGCGACGGAGTCACGGAGATCCGGGGCAGTGTTTGATTCCTCGACTGCAGCATGATGAGCATTGAGCTCTGATCGGCTGAGACACACACTGATGTTGGGAGGCAGAGGTGGTCTCCGGCCCAAAAAGGGTCAACCACGACATCCATGGACTGAAGGAATGAAGCTGTGAACGAACACAGAACAGTGGTTCTCAGCTGGTCTGGCTTCAGGACAAATACCATTTCTGTTAGTTTTTTTTTTACTTTTACAAGTCAAACTGAAAATTTGTAACTTTCACTCTGAGTCCACAGTTTGAACCTGAGATCGTAGAACGGAAAATCACAGTATCCCAACACAAACACCAACTTTCATGATTAACTGCCGGAGAGAGATTTTTCACTTTTATGTTCAATTATTTCCACTTTAATTTAAACAAAACTCTCTACTTCAGTAACCTCTACCCTTTTTTTTCCAACAGGCTCAGCAGTTCTTTCCTGCTCAAACATAAAAAAAAAAAAAAAAAAATCATGAAGTGAGAAGTCATTTTAAAAAGCTTCTAAATCTGTAGCTTCAGCTGAGAACCACCAAATAAATACCAGAGTCCGAGTCGGCAGGCGATTGACGGGGATTTGAAAAGGGATACAGGAAATACTTCACAGATTCACAAACAAACAAATGCACTAAAGCTTTACAGTGAAATGAAATTCTTTCAAACTCCTCACGTTCTCTCTCACACACTTTTCCTTTCTGTTGGATCACCTTTAATTTGCACTTTCTCATATCGGTATTTGGTGAAATCGAACTTCAAGGAGCCAAGTTGACAGAAATCAGACTGATGACAGTTCACTGTCCGCACACTGTAACCTTTAACCTTTGATCTTCACTCTTTTAAAAAGGTGAATAGGTCTTCAGGATTGTTTCTGGAACACCTTTTTTTTTTTCTTTCTACAACTGATCCGTGTTGAAATCTCACGGAGTGCTCAGTTTTGTTTGGTGGGATGGTGTGAGGCGCTGGTGAAGCGGAGCATGCGGGCCGCCGGCCTGCAGGAAGGGAGCGCCGCCGCGTCCATTAGCTTGATTGCTGCCGCGGCCGGTGGGAGCTTCGCCTTTGTTCGCCGCCGTCCTCCGGGGCGGACGACCCAGAATCCGTCATCTTCTAATCCTCGTCGAGATGAAAGGAGACATTGTTTACATACATCTGCCGTGAAAAGGGGGAAGGCGCCCAAATTAGAAGCAGCAAGTCAAACGTATGCAGATGAGACGGCTGAATGAGTCCCGACTGGAGGGGTGAGGCTCGCCGCCCGCCTCCACCCGCCGGAGGAGGGGAGGGGAGGGGAGGACGGGCACGAGGAGGCAGGTGCTGCCTCTCACACACACACACACCCACACACACCCACACACACACACACACACACACCACACACACACACACGCCCTGCGAGCTCCTCCATTGTGCTCGCTCTCCAAAAGGACAGCTGTTGTGTCTCGCACCACCTCCAGTGTTGGCATGTGTGTGTCTGCATGTTCATCACAGTGTCCATCAAAGAGTTTGGTTTCAACAGGCTGTTAAAGTACCAAGGTGCTGACTAACCCCCCCCCCCCCCCCCCCCCCCCCCCCCCCACACACACACACACACACACACACACACACACACACACTCTGCAGTGCGATGTCGTTCTGGTTCCCCCCTCTGGAACAACTGCAGCATTTCTCAGTTACTTCTGTTCAGTTTTCTCAATTAACCTCAATCTAACTCCGACAGGTTCAATCTAAACCACCAATATTTAAAATAAATATTTGGTTTGTGAGTTATTTAGCATGAAATAGTCCAACTACTTCAACTCTGCTTTTAAATTTACAACTAACAATTAGAAAAGCGGATTTTGATTTGTAAATGTACTGAAGAACATGATGTTTTGGTGCCATAAGCTTTATATTTCACATATAAAACTTTTGTGGAAAATCTTGGAACTCTTCATTTGGCTAGATGCTAAGCTAATGATGCTAAAGCTTGAACGCTAAGTTTAGTTGGAAGATGCTAAAACTCTAACGGGTAGAAATCAGGTTGTTTTATAACAAAGACGAGCCTGTTGCTTTATAAATGATCACTGTAAATAGTCCAGAGTTAGATGATTAAATCAAATAAATATACATTAAAATAGCCCCAGCCCCACTGTAGCTGAACTCGCCCGTCCTTCAGAATCAATCATACCCGTCGTAAATTAAACTAATTTTATCTTTCTGAAGTTTGCCTCTTAAATATTTACATTTGAGTGAATACTTCATCGTGAATTTCTCGCTCAACCCTGCATTTAACTTTTGACTAATTCAGCTAGTTTTGCGTGTTTATCAGTGTTTGGATTAACAATATTTTTCACTCTCAGATATTTCTTGCGATTGGCCACGAAGCTTAAAGCAGACCATTTTTTGTTGCATTCGATCTTGCTTAAAACATTTTTTAAATATATTACAATAGTTTTCAGTGGTGAAATTGACAAATCACTCATTTGTTTTTCAGTTTTTAAAGTTTTTTTTTATTTGTAATTTTACTCATACTTTGGAACACTTTGACTGAAATTGTGGGTTTTTGGGGTTTTTTTGCTGCTGTTGCTTGAACCGTGTTGGACTCTGCAGACGGTGATCATTTTCTGTGGAAACAAGGAGCAGTTATGTAATCGACTGCTAACGCGGGGAAAAGCCACTTGGTTCCACTTGAGCATTCATTGGCGCTTCTCTTCCGTCTCGTCTCCGTCCAGCTCCTCATTATTCCTCCTCCCTCTTCTTCATCCGACCCCTCCTTCCTTCACGGGGCTCTGGGAGTGCGAGGCGTGTCCGGGGTTCAGATGAGCCCCCGCCGGCTCCACAGTCTGCCCTTTTGTTTCCCCCGGAGCCCAGATGCCTCCGCTGGAATGACCACATCGCCGCCGCAGGAATGGCTCCAGGAATTCTTTTGTCCGGTCCCGTTGACCCCCCCCCCCCCCCCCCCCCCCCCCCATAATTTAATCAGCTCAGGACGGAAAACAAAACGCAAAGCCTCGCTAAGCGCGTCATTGTCGGCCTGGAATCTGAGCGGACAGCTGACGAGCTCTAATGTGAGAAATGTTCACGCAGCTGAGAGAAACTCAGGTTCTGCACACAGAAATCCTCCGTTTTAAAGTCTGCCCACGTCTCTTCACTTCTTCAGTTTAAGAATGTTTTTTTTCCTGTTATTTCCAAGCTGCATATGTTTATCAAAGATTTTCTACTTTTTATAGTTTCTGTCAACTTCTTACCATTTGCTCAGCTTCTCGTTTCTGAATCTGTTGGTTTCTGCTTTTTTAATGATTCCTATAAGTTGTTTTTCAGTATTTGTCAAAGCAGAAAGAAGCCGGGATCGTTTCATTTGACCTCATTGTCCAAAAACAGGATTAATTTCAGTTGGAAAAGCTCAAATAAAACAAAATCTTGTGGTAAAATATGGAATAACTTTGGAAAAATTGGCGGCCATCTTGATTATGGCTTCCTTTTTTTTTTTTAAATGTATAACCATTATTAAGAAAAATGTTTGTTTTATTTTATCATGAAAGTACTGACATGCCAGGACAGGGGCCAGTACTGATTAAAGACCAAGATCAGATAATCTCAAAAGCAGGACAAGACCACAAGTTTGAAAATATTTAAATAGAAATTTCATGTTGAAGTGGAAATAAAAAATAATTCAGAAACTTAATCAAACAGAATTGATTTGATGAAAATCCAGCAGAGTGCATAGAAAATATTTTCTTCATTCAGAAGTTATAAAAACTGTGTGACTATTTCCAACATGAACGCAAATTTTGTTTTATTTTGGTAGGAAGACACAGGAAACAGATGAGCTGCATCTGGGTGTTAGCGAAATGGTGACAATCAGCTCTGCTAACATTTTTTTTAAATGGAAAATGGATATAAATGATTCCTGAAGACCTCACTGTGGGATTTAGAAGACTGGACCAGGACCAGTCGTACAGGTGACACCAGTGTTCCAGGAGAGACGTCAGCCTGAGAAAGAGCTCGACTGAAGGAATCATTGGAACGATGCTAAAGATGTTAGCTTTTAGCTTTCGGTCAAAACAATCCACAAGATTCTACGACTGGCGGACAGAATTCCACTCCCAAAGGGGGGTCGAGACTGAACCAAGATCGAGACCTCAAGGGACCAAAGCTGAGTCAAGACCAAGACCAGATAATACCAAGACAAAACCAAGAGTTTTATGGACCGAGATTAATTCAAGACCAAGACCGGTATCTGGTCCTCCTTCGGTTCCCGTCACGGTTGGTGACGGTCTTGAATTAGGAGCCGGTCCAGACCCTCGGCTCACTCTGCACTGATCCAGACTCTTGATTTTCACGTCTCTGTGGTGTTGAGTGTTTCAATGACGGCTGTCATTCTCAGGACATCACAGCCGCTACATCTGTCACAACATGGCCCGCCTCCCAGCCACGCCGCCGCGCCAGCGCCCGTCCCTCGCCGTCCCGCCGTCCCTCCTCATCCGCTCCGACCCCCATTGTCTCGCTGTAATCGAGCTCGTCGCCCAGCGGTGGTTTAAAAGAGCCTGCTGCCAGGAAGCTGAGGTCCAGCGTCCAGCGTCCAGCGTCCAGCGTGCGCCGCTGGGGTCACGGAGCCATTTTGATTTTACGGGTTGAACACTGATGACCGTCACGTTGTTGTGCAGTCTCAACGTTCCTGCTGTATTCCAGCGTTTCCTGTTGTACAGAGGCAGAAGCAGGCCACGGCCTCGTGCTGTACCAACAGGTTTCAGGACATAACTAGACATTGTTTCATCTGGAAACAGCATTTCCCCTCCAGATGAATTCATTTTGGAGAAATGAGGTTTTAATTGGGTTTTTCAGCAGACTGACACCAGCGGGGAGCCTCTGCTCTTCTCCATTAACCCCATCAAGGTGCCCTTGAGCAAGGTGCTTAGCCTCCTGCTGCCGCGGGCATCTGCTGGCTGGTCAGCGGTACGACTGCATGGACCCCCCCCCCCCCCCCCCCCCCCACAAAGCAGCATTTTCTGTTCAAATAAAGATGTGGATGTTCTGGGATATTTTGCTTTTCGGTGGAAGTTTTTGGGCAAAAAGTTCCTGCTTCAATAATCTTACGTGGGGAAGTCGCTCGTCGTTTAAGAAGAATTATCATTGAGGATTTTCTCATTTCAAGCTATTTATTGAACCTCAGCTCACTGAAGTTCTGCTCCAGAGCTTCTCTGTGGCCTTCAGGTCTAGAGTTCAGGTCCAGGCGGCTCCATTAGAGGACTCTGCAGCCTCCGGCCCCTGATGATGCCTCCTCCGTGCTGCTGAAGTGAGTCCTGTGCCCTGGTGATCGACTGGATGAATGACGTCCTTCAGGCCGGCTCCACCCAGTTTTGAGGTGTTCCCATCATGTGTTGATATCCGAAACACACAGAGCATCATGTTTTAATACCTGACACCTGTGATCATGTGGAACATCAGCTAGCGTTAGCCTGTCCAGAGCTCCACCCGCCCCCACCCTCCCTCAGCTGGAGCGGCTGAGGATAAATGACGGGATGAATTCAGCAGAAGCTTGTAAAACCTCCTCTAAATGTCCCGAACAGCTGCTCCAGCCGAGGATGACTTGACTTTTATGCAACACTGAATTTATCTTGGGGGGAAAAAAATCCTGTTATCATCCTGATTAAACCGTTAAAGCGAGACGCCGCTGATGAAGACCGACGCCGTGGCTGTTTTTTTAGGAGCCCCTGCTGACACCCAGCCCGGTTATTAGCCCCGGTCGCTGCGATGCTCCCCGTGTCCCGACACACTCCGGACCTCACACACTTCCTCACCGCGTCCGCTCTTTCCACTCAGGCCTGCGCCGGCTGGACACACCCGGACGCCGTGGGATGCCATTAACGGGGTTCAGGTGCTGTTCGCTGTCTCTTTGTCTCCACTTTTGCCTCATGACCCCCCGCTGCCCCCCCCCCCCCCCCCCCCCCCCCCCCCCCCCCCACAATGGAAGCTGGAGCGGCTTCATCAGCATCTCAGGCCCTTCATGGTTGCAGGGTGAGCGCCTGGGGAGGAACTCGCCTCGGAGACAGTTCACTGTTTGGCGCTGACGCGCAGCGATGGCGTTCTCTGGAGGATTCAGTCATCGATGGCGTTTGAACCTGAAGTGCTCGTCCAGCTTTTCCCCTCCCGACAGAGAGCACGTGTTCAACCGGAGCTCCCAGTGAAGTTATGCCGCTTGCTGATCAACTCATCCTAACTGTTCAAATCACACCAGAGTTCAGAAGGAAGTGGTCCTAATAGCTGCAGGATAAAGGAATCTCAATCAAGTTTAGCTAAACCGGGCCTGGTTTAAGGTGAAGTTTTCAAGTGAAACGCATCTTTTTTTTGTGTTTTTGTTTCAGAAAAGTTTCACGTTTACATGACAATGTTTTCAAAACGATGTCTGTTTCCATGGAAACAACAGAAAATGCTGAAATCGGTTGTAGTTGGCATGCCAGGCCTCGAGTTGATGCTGCTGTTTTATTTAGGTTTCAGTGACTCCGAGCACCGTTGTCATGGAAACAGGCGCCCAAAACCCGACAAAAGCAACAAGCCGAGCAACGTGCTTAAAACTGGCTACGAAAACTTCAGTTTTTAAGAATCTTCTCTCCAATGTATGACAAGAATCTAATAAACTTAACTGGAGGTTAATCAGGGAGAGAAGACGACGTCGGGGAAAGACAGGAAGTCAGACAGGAAGTCAGGGCTGGTGGTGTGAGGGACCAGCTTCCTCAGTCTGCATGAACAGATTGACCCTCAGTGGAGACGGGGCTGGAGGCTGGGCGGATGCTTCTGTCGTTCACTGGAGCTCAGCTGTTTGCCTCCTCACAGCTCTGAACTCAAACCCCTCCTCAGTCCCGCCGTGTTTTCCTGCGTCGGTTCCACCATCAGCCACCGTGGAGGCGTCGCTCACCCGCAGCCAGCTGGAGGTTCTAACGCCGTACCGCCTGAACCACAGCCCACAGGTGAAATACAGCGAGTGTGTGTGTGACGCCTCGTTATTCACCTCCTGATGTCTTGGATTAGCGCCTCTCTCTCTCCCTCTGTTTCCCCCACCTGCTGTCTCTCCATCATCAATTCAGGAAGATTAATATTTCATTTGACTCTCCACAGCGCTCTGCGGGGGGGGGGGGGGGGGGGGCTCGGCTCGTCACGTGGTTGCAGTAAACGCTGCGTCTCTCACGTGTTTGGTCCTGTTAGCAGGCTTGAGGAGGATCAGCCTCAGTCCAGGAACCTCCAACTGATAGGAAGGCGCTTCAGGAGAGTTTTTTTTCTTTCTGGTCTGCTGGAGTTTGACACTCGGAGTGAAACGGGAAAGAACCCGGACGCTGAGTACACCTGAGCGCGAATGAAACAACTATCTCAGTGTTTTCAATCCCCCGGAACTTGATAGTCAACATTTATTTATTGAAGACTGTTTCCAGTGAAAACGTATCGATTCTGCGTTTTCTATTCAGGAAAGTTTTGCATTGGAAACGTCCGTTTCCACGGCAACGGCAGAAATACTGAAAATGTTGTAGTTATCGTGTTGGACCACTAGTTGGTGCTCTTCTTGTCCGTCAGAGGAAATATTTCCTACAGCAACAGCATCCAAGTCCTCTCCCCTCCGGCGTGGAGCCAGGATCAATCTCTCCTGAACGTCCCACCTGCACCACCCTCCAATCACCGAGGCTTCCGTTACCATGGAAACGGGGGGAAGACTCGCACCGCCACGTTTGTATGTTTAGGTTTTAATGACAACACAGAAGGTTTTTGTTCTTAATTATCGAGCGGTGATAAAACGACTCGTTCCAAAAGGTACACGGTGTTTTCACATCACAGGGGAGGGAAAATAATAAAAAAAAATCCACTTTTTAAAAGTATAGTGAACTCAGAGTCTGAGGAGTTTATTCAATTTAAGACTTCATCTTCTTGTTGTCACGTTTCAGAAAAGATAAAAGTACAACTTTAAAATAAAGGAAATAACAGAGAAGGTGGTAAAAACCCTGCAGACTGGCTGCTGGTTTCAATCATCTGCCTCTAAATCCATCGGGTACAGAGGACTGACGGTTCAGCGACGGAGCTCCAGAAGAGTCTGAGGACGGCTGGACCACTCGGTCCTGATGAGGCTCCGCGGACGTCCTGTCCTCTGCACGGAGCTGAGACAGGGTGAAGCAGGGACAGATCCTGAGGGGGGATTCTGCACTGCTGGTCCTGCAGCGCCACCCAGTGGCGGAGCGGCGAAGTGCCGCGCAGCAGCTCAGAGAAAGGTTTAATTCAGTCCTGAAAGACTCCTGGAAAACCTGATCCTCATGCCCAGTTTTCATCTGTTTCTGGTTCTTGCTGTGTGGACTCTCTTGCTTTTGAAGTTACTCTGCGCTACATTTGGTGTATTTGCGCTGTGATGAGACTTTCAGTCTGATTTCTCACCTGCGACCTCGAGGTGGAAGAAGTGATGGATGCTTCTTGCTTCTCTCCTGTCCCGTTTGCTCCGTCGTCAGTGGCCAGTCCCCTACAGAACCGAATACCGAGCTCCGTCAGTTTGTCAAGGACAGCATTTGCCAGGTGGAGGCCAGAGTGAGCTCCGCATCAATGTATCCAAGGAAATAGTCCTTAATGTCCGGTTTTGGGTGAAAGCAGACCACGACTGACATCTGTGCTTTGTGACTCACATCTGGAGGGCAGTTAAGGATGGCGGAGTCGGATTTTGCTTCATTAATGTGTGCCACGATGGAATGGAATGTTTTAGATGAGATGATTTGAATTAGTTCATATCGCGTCTGCAGAGTTTTCATCCTTTATTTTTGCCAAGTGATTCTCCTTCGCAGGGTCAAATGTGGCCATCTTGCCGTCTTTTTCCCTCTGCTTCAGTAATGTCAGTCAGCTCCTGTTGGTCTGTTGCCATGCCTTTCTTCAGACGCGTGTTGAGTTCCCTCTGTTGAAGCATGAGCTGTGTGTGATCAGCACCTCAAACTGCTGCTGATATACTGACTGTGGCCCCTGCAGTCGGCTTTACAGACCTTGAACTAAAAGAATTACACAAAGAAAAACACAGCATTCTGTGGAGAGGACACTGTCCAGCTTCTTTTAATCTTGTCTCCATTTGAGAGTTTTGAACTCAGTGCTCTGGAGGGGGCATTTCGGTCTCTGCAGCGTCACTTGATGGCCCCCCGGCTGGAGTCTCTGCGTCTTCAGAACTCTCAGGGTCCACAGACCTGGTGGAGGTATGTGATGGGAGTAGGAACTGCTGGGAGACGGTTGATCATCCACATCTGCTTCCTGGTCTTAAGTTCCTCCTTGGACATACTTCAGCATCGACCCTGCATTAATGTAGGAATGGAAGAAGATGCGTACAGCACTCAAACGTCAAGGATTTAATACTGAAATAGCGTCAATTTTAAATCCACAGAAGAAAGGTGTTAATCTTCTTAACACAACGCGAGCGAATGTGTGGTGTTAGTTTTGTGTTGCTTTTATATTTTAATATTTAAGGTGTACTATGCAGTAGTGGAACAAATCAGGGCCGGGCTGGGCTGGGGGCGGGGCAAATGACCGGGCCTTTAAACACAAATTCAAAGCAGCTCAGCACCTCGGATAGCGACGGCGTCATTTTGACACCCGCTTTAACTATTTCAACCCAGAGCCTGTATCAGTAGCTGCAACCGGCACAGCGGCCCACATGCTCACAAACACATTTCAATATGAAGGACTGTCGGCCCACTCACCGCTATCTGAAGGACATACGACGGGCCTTGCGCTCCGCAAATTCATCCACGATCCTCGATGTCCACTTTCTTTGCTCTCTCATTCTTGATGGACAACCTGGCCGGTCCCCTCGGCCTCTCCCGTCCCGCTGCGCCTCTCCGGTGGTTTTTATTAGTGTTAACTTGGAGAATGAGCGCTCAGAGGATGCAACGGTGACGGCAAGAGTCAAAAATAAAAGGAGGGCGGGACGTAGAAGTCACTGCTGGCTGGCTGACAAGGAGCATTTTTGCCAGATCCGCAGCAGACCTTTGTTTTGTTATCTGGTCCCTGAGAGAGGTTCTGACAGCAGCTGGCCAGGGACGCGGGGGCCATGTCCCGACTGCAGTGGTCACTAAGACACCTTGACTTCCCCGTTTTGTAGCTGGAGCAAGCGCTGCAGACTCGGCCTCATCAAACTGCTCCCTCAACTCTTTCAAAACACTGATGGCGTTTTGCAGAGGATGGATGCTTTCAGAATATCCTGAGCTTGCAGTGACTGTGAGGCAGCGTTTCTACACTCCGGAATCTTGGTTTGCATGTTGGCCAAAGATATGACAGAAAATTCACTGATGGCATTTTGAGCGCACTTGCTTCACTGCGCTCCTCGTTCTGTCACTGCTCAGGGATATTTTGACGAGGGCTTTAGTGTCTCCATACCTGTGCCTTAACGACCAGCGGGTGTTTCAGAGGCGTTTAATGTGACCATTCTGCTCTCTGAGGAGCGCCCATCGCTTGATACCGCGACCAGAAACGTTGTGCAGCCTCTCTACAGTATCATAGAACTGCTTCACCCCCGGGACATGTTACACAGCGTCGTTGAGAGCGAGGTTGAGGTTATGAGCAGCGCCGTGAACATAACGGGCGAGGGCCTCCCTCTCTGTTATTTTAGGCTCTACGCCTCAATACGCACCACTCATACTCACGACCCCATCATAGCCCAGTCCGCGGCATTTTCACAGATCAATTCCATTTTTCTCGATAGAGCTCAGGGTTCAGTTTTCAAGCTCACAGTCACTTCAAAACCCAAAAACACTTCATTGATCCGTGTATCTGTTGTAATATCCATGTCACTCTGAACAGCAGTTACGTAACGCTGCGCCTGGCTCAGCTGGTCCATCTTTGGCTCATCTGGGTGATTACAGTTTACAACACCAACAGTTTACAACTAACTCTCGCATTGTTTATGGCGATTGTTAGAATTGTTACCTGTAAATAACTTGGCTCCCTGGCAGTGCTGGCGGGCCTGAATCACTGCCAACAAAAACGTCTGGCTCATCTTCAGGACGACAAACAAAATACGGGTCCAGTTTTTGTAACTTGGCTTTCCTCGTTCTCGTTTTTCCTTTCCTTTTCGCTTTGCCGCTCCACTTTCATGCTTGTATAAATTGCCACTCATGTTTAGTCCGAAATGCTCGAGCCTACCGAGTTTGTAATCTGTTGACAAGTGACTGATAATGACATTGGTGGACTGTTGGTGATGACGAGTTTTACACACAATACACTTGGGGACATATCGTGATTCACTATATTTGTGTAATAAAGTTAAATGTGAGAGTGAAAATAAAGCCAGTCATGCAGCACAACATTTTATTCAATATTTTACAACCACTAAATCACTAAAGTCAGCTGGTCTTGTAAAGTTTTGGCAACCATGACTCAATCCCAACGGGGGGAATCTACCCCACGTTTATAATCCCTGTGTTTAACAAGCTGATGGTGTTAAATAACAAGAGCGCCTGTGAAGCGCGTGGCGAGAGCGGCGGCGCTGCAGGTCTTGGTCTTGACTCAGTCTCGGGTTTGGCGGTCTTCGCTTGAACTGTATTTACTGTATTAGCATGTGATTAGCATTAGCATGCTGCAGCCGCGGTTAGCTGGTCTTCCTTTAAGATGGATGAACCACATCAGTGAATCCTGAGAGATGCTCAGAACCGAAGCTTCCACTCATCTGGGCGACGAGACGAGTTCAGCATCAACCGGTAAAGATCAGTAAACTGAAGCTGTCTTCCAGCTAACGCTCTCTCTGGCTGATCAAACTGATTCGGTTAGTCTTTCCTTCTTGTGGCCTGTTGGGTGTGTGTGTGTGTTGGGTGTGTGTGGGTGGTGTGTGTGTGTGTGTGTGTGTTTCGGGGAAGTCTGCCTGCTCTGTTCTCCTCTTCAGTCACACTAATCCAATATGGCTGCTAATAAAATCAGTGAAGCGTCTGCCAAACTGTCTGCTGCTAATAACTTATCAATACCTGCCTGGATGAAGGGAGGCCTCCCTGACCTGGGGGGGGGGGGGGGGGTCAGTCAGTCACATGACACTTAAGACTCTGGGAGTGCCGGCTTGATGGCGGTGAGGAGGTTTGATCAAAACTCTTGTTAATATCTCATATTTCCATGCAGAAGTTTTTCTGTGCAGACTATTGATCAGTATGATGTTTACTGTTCACTCTTATTAATCCCTCTTCAGTCAAACCTCTGCAGAATTTTACTTTGAAACATTTGATGATCCTCAATTGTATGTTTAAAGCAAGTGATTTTTCCTTACAAAACACTCCAGCAGCTATTCAAAAAACAGTATTTATCACAGTCTATCATTAAATGTGGCTGCTTGTCATAACTTGGAAGGAATTAGCTCTGATTTCTGACTGAATTTACAAGATTATTAGTGCATAAGGTTGTGGTTAGTAAACCTATAATTATATTGATATTTGACCAATGAATTTATTACAGACTTTTAGCTTTCTATGCAGACTTTTGTTTTTTTTTTGAGTTATAAGTTCACATAAGGAGTTCAGAAAACTGACATGCACATTAAGATTCTGTGCAATGAAAATTATGTGTGTGTGTGTGTGTGTGTGTGTGTGTGTGTGTGTGTGTGTGTGTGTTTAATGATTCATTAGCTGAATCTTCTTACTTATTTTTGCCTCCTGGCTCTTTTTTGTGACCTTATACTGTTGCAACACATTTTATTCTTTATCTGTCCAGCAGGGGGTACTGTGGTGCAAGCAGTCACAGCACACACACACACACACACACACACACACACACACACACACACACACACACACACAGCTTGCTTGTTGTCAGGTATCAGATAACCACACACACTTGAGGGCGTGCCGCTGGAACACCTGAGAGGCTGAGAAAGCCCCGCAGAGGAAAACACATTTCAGACTCAGACCCAGATTTTCAAGGATCGCTTTACCTGATTTTGATTTTTTTTGTTTTTTTAAATGGGCTGTATCCTGCTTTTTTAGCTAGTCCAAACCCTAGAAATGGCAGTAACATGGTAATAGTTTATTTTTGGCGCTAAGAAAAAGTAATTTTGTGCGAAATAAAAGATTTTCTGGGACTAATTCTGAAACCCGGAAGAGAAAACGCTCCGTTTCACTGAAATCCCGCCTCTCCCCCTGTGGACTTTGACTGACAGCGAACTTCAACCAATCAACGCTCCAAAACAAATACGCTGGCTAGCTTTAGCTCTTTGGCTCTAGCTTCTCCAAACAAAGACACGCGAAAACATCTTTTCTTGTTAGAAACTCACCAAGCGCAACCCTTCAGACTCTTGCTCCTGCTTGACTGTTGCTTTCAGACGATGGTTAAAGTTTATCTCCGTAATCAGAGTTAGAAAAAAGCAGCAATGCTGATTGCCGAGGGCCTGGGGAGGGGGGCTCAGGGGAGGGGGGCTCAGGGGAGCCATCTTCACCGTGTGACGTGAACGTGGAAAACAGAGCGTTTTCACGGGTGCAGGAGGGGCTGCCTCTCTGAGCAGCACAAAAACGAGGAAAGCTCAAACACACAGGCACGAAGGAAAAAAATGCTTTGGGGGTGTTTTTGGTGAGTACATAACTATATAACAAGGTTAAAACATACAAAAAGTGAATTTTGCATGATACAGCCCCTTTAAGTATTTTGAAGCAACCCACCTCCTGCCTGTTAATGAATTCTCATTTAAACACTGCAAAGCATAGAAAAAAGGAGTAAATTATATATATATTTTAAAAAAGCATTGTTACTACAACATAATTTCATTGAGTTTCAGTGTGATGGAATATTTAAAAGGAAGTTAAATGTGAACATATCTGGGATTATTTTTACTCAAAATTGTACATAAATGATATAATTCTGGATCACAATGCTGTTTTTCTATTTGCACAGTTATAGTCGAACCATGATTGAAGTTCTTAAAGGCTCAGTGTGTCAGAGCGAGGCAATGCTGTCTTTGTGCACTGGGTGGCAGGAGAGAGTCACTGCTGACTTGGAGTAGAAGCACTCTGCTGGTGGATCCCGTTAGAACCCGTTAGAAGCTGTGGTAGAACCTGTTGTGCTCTGACATGATGCAGGAAGAATAAAGACACTCACTGCACCATCTGGTGGTGTAAAGTGGAACTGCAGCCACTGCTAACTTGTTGCCTATGAGATGTCTCTCTGCAACATTGTGATTTTTTTTTAGTTGGGGGAGGGGTTCTTTTGAATGTTTTTGTCTTATTTTGTAACTTTAAGAGAACAGTACATATAATTAAAGCTGATAATTCCAGAGTTGTTACAAACATTCATGTATTGGGATGTTATATGTTCCATCACTAGCAGTGTCGATTTTGATAAAGTAGCCATGTATGACTGAATTTCTATTGAGCTATTGAACTGGTTTGTCTTTCTCTTTTCCTGAAAGCCCCTCAGAGCCCCTTTAAGAAACACTGTTTGACCCCCTTTCCGATGGCTGACCTACCAAAACACAACAGACACTGGAAGACACACCCACTGCACCCACTGTGTGTGTGTGTGTGTGTGTGTGTGTGTGTGTGTGTGTGTGTGTGTGTGTGTGTGTGTGTGTGTGTGTGTGTGTGTGTGTGTGGACAGTAACAACAATGTAATGAGACCCGGTCCAGATTCTCCTGGTCTTGGTCCTGGTCCAGATTCCAACTCATGACCCAACTTGCTAACTACACCGTTTTCAGGTTTCTGCTGTGTCCGTGGAAACGAACATGGAGAATGGTGTGTTTCCTTGAACTGTTGTTGTTTGAACAGGTACAGCCTGTGTTTGTTATTGACTGGTTTATTCCCGTGGCCCAAAAGAAAAATGACAAACTCTCAGTTTTTTGTTTTAATAATGTCTTTGAAATCGTTGCTTCAAACTCTCAAATATTCGGCAACCAAAAGATGAAGAAATGCGTCTCGCAGGAGTCATAATGACAGGAAATACGTCATTTAACCAGGCGATATACAGAATCAGTTGTTTGAACCCATCCGGGTGTTCTGTTGGTCTTTGTGTTCATGGAGATCCAGTAATAAGACGAGCGTCCAGACTGGCCGTGAAGACCTGTGGACGTCCGGGGGAAGGACTTGTCTCAGAGGACCTGTGGAGCTGGGCTCACCTCCGGGCTGTTGTTAGTCCGGTCCTCTCAGGCCTACCTGCTGTCGCCGGGCGAACGCCGCAGCGGCCGTCCCCATTGGCTGCCGGCCCGCCGCTCCATTGTTGTGGCCGTGCTTCTGTTGTCTCATACCTCAACAGCTGTAATGAGAGAGGGGGGGAGGAGGAAGGGGGGGGGGGGGTTGGAGGAGGAGGGGGGAGGGGGAGGGGGAGGCCGCTCTCCCCCCTCCTGTAGGGAAGCTGTTGAGCTTAATGTTTAATAAGCCACTGGACACAGGGGGAAACCCGATCCTCTCTGGAGAAGCTGGCGAGTGTGTGTGTGTGTGTGTGTGTGCGTGCATTTGTTGTGCGAGCTATCCAAGCGTGCTGCATTATTCTGTGGTCAGTGTGTGAATCAGATACACTGTGTTGATCGGGCCGCCTTGTAATCGACTCTTTATTCAAGCGGAGGCCGGCTCGGGTTCCTCCTCCGCGGCTCGTTCCGTCGCCTTCAGAGCTGCGAACGCCAACGGAGAGCCGCAGGAGTGAAGACAGTCGGCCTCTCGGTTTAGAGCACACACACCAGCAACACGGTGTGTTTTAAAACCTGAGACCACATTTGGTAAATTCACAATTTTTCCTTAAATTTGAGCTGCAAGTCGATATCGGTCAGAAGAAATGTGACGTTTTGTTTCTTTGCCTCTCAGTCGGACACTCTGATTGATGCTCTCTGAAGTTTTTTAAATTCAAAGCCCGTTGGAGTTAGGGTACTTATTTAAAAATATACTTTTTGTTGTTGTTGTTTGTTTGTTAAGGAACCCATAAGAACATTTTAAGCTGAAAAATAGTCCAATGTCTTTAATCACTCACTCATCAAAACATTTCATCATATATAAATCACTCATGCAATGTATTTATTGGATACATTAAATCTCTGTTCACACGGCGACACTTTACTTGACAACGGTTTTCAAGTTTCCACGGAAACGACAGTCACTGAGAATAATGCAGTTTTCACTCCAGGCCACAAGTCGGCGCTGTTTGTTGTTTCTGTAATGAAACCAGCTGCATGCTCAGCGCCTCGTCTTCTAGATGGATCCTCGGAACACATCGAAAGTTTTCTGTTTATCAGAAGTTTTCCATTTTCACTTGAAGACATTAAACGGGGTTAACGGAGCTCAGATGCTGTCTGGACTTGCACTGATGATTAAAGTAGCAGACCTGTGAGATCTCTGTCAGTGGGAAAACCTGACAAATGGGCACCGCATCAAGTATTTCTTGTCCCCACTGTCTGTAAAGTCACAGGTTGTGTGACGTTGTTCCGCTTGTTATTGTGAGTTTCTGAACGTTAGCTGGATAAAAGCTGAACTTCAATAACCGGAGCAGTTTTCACCTTTACGTGCCGCCGTGTTGTTTTCCGCCGATCCTTGAACATGAAGTAAGTTCTCACTGAACTGGAAGAAAAACAGGAATTGAGTGAGCGCTGTGTGCAGAGTGTGAGCAGTTAATATCCCACAGGAGGAAAAGTGAAAACAGGCCTTCTTTCTTTTGATTTCCAGGCTGCAGGTTGACTCAAAGTGTTATTGTTTTCCCCTTCGGTCCACCTCGGACCACCTTCGTCCTCACAGCTCACTTCTGTTTCATCCTCGCTCCAAAATATTGACTTCCTGTTGAGCTCGGTTGGATTTCTGCCATTCTCTGAACAGGAATCATTTCCGCTCATTTTCATTCCTTTTATGTGTTCACACTGAAACTGCTTCCCTTCCATGGAAACCACATTGTTTATTCCACACTGTGGCTTTTATTGGTCCGACACTCTGAACCTCAGATTATTGCAACTGAACTCACCGAATATTTGCAGGATGAGTAAAGTATGTGTGACGAAAACAACCGACAGCGCCAACTTGTAGCACTACAAGTTACAAGTTACTTCATCGTTTTCAAAACGTTGCTGTATGAACACAAAACTTTTCTGATGCCATTTTCTAATGCTAATGTTCCTAAATGACAGCAACAGAGCTAATGCTTTAAAATATGGAACGGAAGGAGATGGGCTAATTTTCCTAAATGTGGAATGAAGGTGGCTGGGCTAATGTCTGGGTCGATGCTCTTGAAAGACGGCGACCGATGAAGGATGTTCTCAGGATAAGGAACGATGTCGGGCTAACGTATTAGCACACACAAAGATAGCAGCTGAGCTCTTGTGGACTGATAGCAGATGGGCAAATGTTCCCGGAAGATAGCGGCTAGGCTAATGTTCTAAAGCGTGCAGGAATAGCGACGAGGCTAATGTTCCTGGATGTGGAATAATTAGCACCTTTGCTAATAATTATGTTATGTGCAAAACAATGAAAATTTTAGCAGCTGCTTTCGCAAACAAAACAAATTTGAAAAACAGAAAGCTAACCAGCAGATATAAGAGAAACACTTCATGAAATTATCAGTGATTTAGTATTCCTTATTTACAAATCCTTCCAAATACAATTATGTGTGTTATTGAAGTTAGCATATTAAAGTACGTTGTTGTGGTCGTCACCTCTGATTCAGGCGAATTAGTCGTATCAAGTTTCTACAACCCACTCCGCTGTGTAGCAGCTAATCAGACAGTTAGGAGACAAACATCTTCAAAAACTTCACCATCCTCACATCTCTTTACTGTATGTTCTGTAGAACCAGAGAAATTCATCAAAAGACAGAGTGAGTCGACAGCGGGACCTCACGTCCAGATATCTCTGCTCGCCGTCCGTCCGCCGCCGTGTCCGAGCAGCTGGACGCGCACGGACGCAGCGTGAAGCTTTCATATCCACCACATGCCGTTTGGAAGCCGCTCAAAGCAGCTTTTACTCACCAGCGCTCCGGCTGAATGGCCGCCCTGCCTCCGGGTCACGTGGCGTCCGCCGGGTGAAGCCGCCGGCCTGCCTCCTGTCCCGGGGTTTTCGGGGTCGGGTTACCGGGCCGCTCGAGCCTCTGATCTATTATTCATTCTCTCATGTCAGATATTACAACAAAACAGGGCGACGCTGGGAGGAGAGGCACGCACTGCTGCGCCTCGGGGTCAGGAAGTGGACCGACGGACTGTAGCGCTCTGTCAGCTACACCGCATCTGTCACCGCGTCCCTGAATACAGTCGTCCCTCTTCTGCAGACGTCCCACCTGTCGTCCTGCTGCTGCCCTGCAACAGTCACAACCAGTGAGAAGTGTTTTAAAAAACAAAGTTCAGTCTGCTTTGTGTCGACAGCCACATCCTGCAAATATAAATCTGTACAGTTCAACAAAAGACACAAAAAGAAGAGATTCTCTTCTCTTCTGCAGGTTCTTCTGTTTGATATTATTCAGACTGAGATGATCACCTGAGATCCTTGTTGACTTTGGTTTGTTTCCTTATTAAATAATTGTAATTTCTGAACAAAGCTCGTGGAAATACGGTGTCAAACTTATATTTACATTTTAAAAATCTGTACATTGGCTTGACTAACTTTCTCAAGGCTTAGCTGCCTGAAAGGTAGCTGCTGGGCTAACATTACCGAAGGCTAGTCGATGGCTAACATTATCGAAGGCTAGCCGCTGGGCTAACACTCCTGAAGGCTAGCTGCTGGGCTAACACTCCTGAAGGCTAGCTGCTGGGCTAACATTATCGAAGGCTAGCCGCTGGGCTAACACTCCTGAAGGCTAGCTGCTGGGCTAACATTATCGAAGGCTAGCCGCTGGGCTAACACTCCTGAAGGCTAGCCGCTGGGCTAACACTCCCGAAGGCTAGCCGCTGGGCTAACATTATCGAAGGCTAGCTGCTGGGCTAACACTCCTGAAGGCTAGCTGCTGGGCTAACACTCCTGAAGGCTAGCTGCTGGGCTAACGTTCTCAGATTGCAGAATGATAGCAGGTAGGCTAATGTCCTCGAATTTAGCCTTGATGGTTTGAATATCACTTAGTGATTGAACTGTTTCAGTAAATGTTCTTGACAATCAATTTAAGATAAAAAAGAAAAACAGTAGTCAATTCTTTTTTTTTTTTTTTTTTTTTTATTTTTTGGCCATGTATGTGTTTGTTAAATGTTTGCTTAAAGATGAGCTTGTATGTAATGCTAATGTTTGTTTTTCAACATTCAGCCTTTATTCTGGGACAGTTTGCTGCTGTGTGTCATTGTTGATGTGATTCTAAAAGCCATTTCCTGACTGTACCGTGATATTTTTAGTGTTGTGGTGTCTGAGCGTTGGGAGAAAGAATTAGGAGCCGTGTCTCTGGTCAGATCCATTAGTGCGCAGGACATGTGGAGGAGGGTCGAAGAAAAGACAGTTCTGCACGGGGTGAAGTTAAAACCTGACCCCGTTCCTGCACACAAAGCCCGGGGGTATGTGAGGGGTATGGGAGCAATAATAGCCCTGCCTAAAAATAAAAGAGGTGAAATGACAGTGGAGGATACCGTTACAAAGAGCTCCGCTGGACAAATAGGAGGGCCCGCGCTTTGAAGAGTTTCTCACAAAAGACGGACCACACACTCCCCCTCCTCCCCCCGCCGCCGCCGCCGCCGCCCGCTCCGCACTGCCTCCGATCAGGTTCCCATTATCGGCGGGGCCACACGGCGGAGAGGGCAGGAGGGGTTTGAAGTGCCTGTCAGGAGCCGCTCGCCTGTGTCCGTCGTCCACGGCCGTGACGCTCGTTCACCTCTTCACTCTGTTCGCCTTTCAGGGGGAAAAACTGTCAGAATCTGCTTCTTAAGTGACATTTTCTGCAGGGAAAAGAATTTTCAGGCCTCATTTATACCACTGCATTTTACCTGCAAATGCTGTGTTTACATGGCAACAGTTTGAAAATGGTGTTTGTTTTCATGGAAGCGGCAGAAACATCGAAGATGGTGCAGTTTTTTGTAAAACCATTACAACCAAGTTGCTGCTGTTCTGTGCTTCTCTGAAAGTCATTCGTCATTGTACAAAAGGGGGTTTTGATTGTTATTGTTAGTCGATAGTTTTACAACCCACTTGTTCGATTTTGTCCCGATTTTTCTCTCATAAGAAGAAAAGAAATCTCCTGGTTTTGACCTCCAGATTTTAATTTCTTGGTATTGAAAAATAGACAGAAATAAGTCTTTTCCTCCTAAACTGTCTCTGCCCACATAGATTCAAAACCATTTTAGCATGTAGAAAGTTCAATAACCAGCAGGAGATAGAGGAATAAAGCTTCTCATCCAGATAATAAATCCTTCCTGAGGTCTTCTGCATTGTGATCATCCAGCAACAGAAGAAATATCAAAGGTTCCTCAGTGAACTTGTCAGTATCGTCAAACACACACAGCAATATTGAAAAACTGACAGGAATGCATAGAGTTGGACTCATCAAGGATAAAGAGCACATGCACTCTCTCCGTGCACGTTTTTGCACAAATCTGCGTCGTAAAATGAGGAGTCAAAAGAACCATTCCGGGTGGAGGAGCGCCATGCGGCCGGTAGACATCCGCACAACGCCTCACCAACGCAGTGAGGTCTGAATGTCTTCCAGGAGCATCCCTGCAGCCGCCATGAAGTGACGGGCAGGCAGATTACAGGGTGCGCTTCGTTAACGTGGCTCGTGTCAGAAAGGAACGACTGTACCACACTGGGAAAACCACACCGACACCGAGCGCCTGGAGAGTTTACACTGTGTAATTTAAACCGAAGCGAAAACACTCGGTGATCCCGCGAATTCACTTTAATTGTTCAGGCAAGGTGGAAGAGAAAGAGAACAAGCGTCTTTTCTCAAAAGGAGAAGTTGCAGAGGAATCAGAGTGAGAGAGGAACAGAGGTGTCAGCTGATGTCGGTGAAAATGCAGCTTTTTCACAACTGGCCCGAGGAGGTCCGTTTCCATAGCCCAGTCCGTCTCCATGGAAACGAGGGAAAACACATTTTGATAAATGCCATGGCTCAGTGTCCTTGGAAACGTGGGAGTAACGCAACTTTTGAAAAGTGACTCCGTCACACAACTTTTTGAAAACATCTCCTAACTTTGAACTTTTTGAAAACTCCTCGGCCCCGTCGCCATGGAAACGAGAGAAAGTGCACCTTTTCTGAAACGTAGCTGCTGAGCATGTGCACCGCGGTCATAGTTCTTCTCGCACCTTAGAAGTCATTTTCAAAAAGTTGTGCTTTCAATGACTCCAAGCATGGTTGATGTGTAAACGGACGCCCAAAACGCTGCGGAACGTTTCTGTTTTCACAGGAAACTGTTGGTTAGATTAGCGGCTTCGCCCTTCTGGACTTCGGGCCTCCTTGATGGGAGTCAGAGCTCCAGGACACCAACGGGCTCGTGCTCCTGCGACCGCCCTCGCTGGCTCTCTTGGCTCCGTCAGGCTGAATTAGGTGCAGATGACGTGCTGCAGAAAGCGCTGGGTGCTGAACCCGGGTGGGAACCGTGGGTCGGAGAGGCCTGCTGTCACTCACAGGAAGGCAGAGCGAACACAGCGAAGCGAGATCTTCCTGTGATTGAACACTTCACTGCTCATTGTGTTTTCTGAACCACACCTACGAGGCGAGAGGGAAAGCTGTGAAAGCGTCGGGCCTGACGGAGAGCCAGACTGACGGCAGACGCCGAGGCCCCGGTACAGGTGTGTGTGTCCATCAGGGGCCCGAGTGTCGGACCGGTCATGTCCAGGCATGTCCCCTCGTCCCACCGGTGGCCTCTGTAATTAGGATCTCCACCGCCGCCCCGACATGAGGGGGATGGAGTTGCGTCCAGATGCTGACGGGGTCCAGTTGCACAATGACCCGTCGTCTGGATCAAGTGGTGGTCTTCCGGTTTCGGGTGTTGTTGTTTTTTTTTTTTGGTGTTCGGTGACGGCATGCGGCAGAAATGGACGGAGAGGGACGGGAAAGATTAGCGCGGCTGAAAATAGCAGCTGCAGATGTTACTAATGATCCCTGTAAGGAGGCCGAGCTGGACGGACGGACCACCTGCTGACCATCGGCTTCACCATCGCTTCACTGGAGGTTCGGTTTACGTGACAACAGCAATGCTTTGATAGAAATCACTGTTTAAAACACAAAACAGCTGTAGTTTGATGTCAGGCCACTAGTTGGTGCTGTGATTGTTGTTGTACCACTGAGCTCACAGAAGAGTGAACGTTAACGTCCTTTAAAGAGTCTTCATCCTTCGATCCACTCAGTTTCTTCACCTCATCCCGTTCTGAGACGCTCCTGACGGTCCTGAGTCGACGGTGGAAACGCAGCTGCGTTTACTGCGTGTGCAACATGGCCAGGTTTCCATGACGACGGTGCCGGAAGCAGCTGCTACTTTTAGGGTTGACAGTCACCGTAATAACAATCCAACTTGGTGTTGTGTCCACGTGAATGTCCGTGTTCTCCATTGTTGAAGTTCAGTGTGTTGTCCTGTGCAGCATGTTGTTTGTGGCTTCATTCCAGAAACGGCACCAACTCACGGCCCAACATGAGAGCTGCGCCCTTCTCAAAACGTTGCCGTGCCAACGTGGAACTTTTCTGGAACGTTGCGTTTGGTGCTTCAGCCGCAGCTCTGCAGGATTTGGCGGTTCGATGGGGTCGTCCGGGGTCACTCGGGGTCGTTCGGGGTTTGGATCGGAACAGCTCGTCCCGGCTGGCGTCCTCCCCTCCTCCTCCCTGCAGCTGCTTATCGGGCCGTCCAGCCGGACCCCTCCTCGGACCCGGACCCGGCCCGGCCCGCTCCCTTTTTCAGCGGGGCATTGTTGTGGCTGGCAGCGGCGCTCGGCCGATGCAGATCTCCAGGAGAAAGTGTCATTTCCTTCAGCCGAACCCGCCCGAGTGCGGCTCGCTGCCACCTTCCCCGAGAACCGAGGAACACGCACTTCCAGAGCGGCCGTCACTCAGTGCAGTGCCGAACAATGCGGCCGCCGCCCCCCCCCGGGGATTCGGGCGGCGATAAGAACACACACACACACACACACACACACACACACACACACACACACACCCAAGAACACACACGGTCACACAGCGTTTGGCTTTTTGACCTTCGGCTCCAGAACTTTCTCCCGTTTCACAAATCTTCACACTTTGGTTTCACTGAGTGAATTCTGAGGATTCCAGACGATCGTTTGGCTTCATTCTGGAAAAAATTCCCACATATTTATAACCAAACACTGGGATTCGCTAAATTTAGCCACACGTCGACGACGCGTCGTCCACCGTTTTCCTCTGATGAGCTTTCATCTGCGTCGCAGTGGAGGTTTCTGCAGAAAGTCTGAGTTAATCTTATGAATCAATGAAACTGTATCCAAGTTTACACACACGTCTCTAGAAATACGGACACACAAACCGCCCAGCATCTCACAGGAATCTGCAACGTTCTTCACCAAGAGTCGAAAAACGTGATTGATCTGAAATGAAGAGAAACAAAACACTACATTCATGACATTCAATAGTTAAACTGAAATAAACTTTACCTTAAGTATTTTTTCTTCTGTAACTAATTTCAGCATTTTTTTTCTGCTGTAGCTTAATTGGCAATTTTAAGCTCATTCAAAATCTGATTTGTAGTGATTTTATCTTTTTTTTTTTTGTTTTTCCTTGTTTATTATTTTGGGGGCTTGGACCACTTTTACTTAGCTTCTTTTCTTTTGTAACCTTAACTGAGCAGTTTTTAGCCGAGCGATTCGATTACTTTTGAAAATCTGTGCCTTCTGCACATAAAACAAAAATGAATGTAAAACGTTTCTGAACACGGAGCCGCTGCAGAGGGGCTGAAGAGCCGTGTGTGTCTGCTTTTAACTGCTCGAATTAGACTTTGATCGAGTTGCAGCGCTGCATGGAGAGTTGTGCCTCTTTTCTTTTCTCCATCATAATTTCAATGAAATATTTCCCATATTTGTGAATGTTCCATCAGAAGCGTTGAGCTGAGCCTGCAGTCGGAACCAGGACCCGCTGGGCTGTGGAGCCGCTGTGGAGCCCCTCCCTCTGAGGAGACGTATTAACGGGCTCCTGTGACTGACGGATGCCGTCGGAGCTCATTTAAGGGAGGGAGGGTATCGGGTCCTCGCACGCACAAAGACATTAAAGGGAGTCCGCCGGGAGGCCGCCGAGTTCTGATGGCAGCCGTCTCTCATGTGACACCGAGCCGCTCATTAGGCCGGATCAACCCCGGCGAGCGCCAAACCCCGAGTACAGCAGACGGGCTGGAAGTCGGCGGATCCTACGCTTCACCTGGAGAGCAGATCAACGTCCCGTATCACGTCTTAATAGCCTTTAAACTGAAACATTTACAGTTTTTATCTGTTGTCTTGCAGAGTAAACAACACCAGAGAGTTAGTCAGCTTTTTCTTTCCATTGAAGGTTTGATTTGTGAGCATTAGATTAGAGCAGTTTTGACCATTTTCTTGGTGGTTTTGCTGGATTTGAACACTCTTGCAGGCCGGTTTTGGTCCACGGGCCTCATGTTTGACCCCCCTGGTTTAGTGGGTTCCTTGTATGTTCGACTGCAACTTGTCATTGAGTGATGCATTAAATGGGCTTTTTAACGAATACAATCAGAAGCGTGTCGCCAAAGCTTTTTCGATTCATACAGTAAATTAAATTACGTGAACGACAGAGGATGTGAATCGAACAGATGTACCCAGTTTCCTCCTGATTCCAGTCTGATTTTGAGCTTGTCTCGTTCTGTTTCTGCGCTCGTATGAGTGTTTGATGGTTGAACTCCCCTCCAGCCGGCCGCCTTGCTAACTGGGTTAACTGCCGCTGTAAATGAAGCTGAAGCTCTGGGGTCATTATCTTATCAAACACCTGCTTTCAGCTCATCTAACAGCTTCAGCCGAGGCGGCGGACTTCTGTTAGGAGCAGCTCCGTTCCTCTTTTACTCAGTCTTAGCATTAGCGTTAGCATTGTCTTGAACTGCGCTCTTCAGTAAAGTGACAGAACAGATCAGGGTCCTGCAACCTTTTTGAACGAAGGAGCCATTTTTGCGACTTTCCACTAAGTCAAGTTCATTTGAAGTCCTAAACTTTTAAAATGAGGCAAATGCAGCTCGTGAAGTTTCTTATATAGATTTGATTCACATTTAAAAACTAGATCTAATGATCCATTCATGAAGTTTGAACTACAGTTCAGAATAGTAAACTTTTTAACCTTTTTTTTCTTTACCTGATTTTAAGTTTTGCTCTTCTTTTTAAGCTTTTTTTTAACAATTTTGAAATTTTAGCTGTTTTATTTCCTTTTTATCAGTTTTGCATGGTTTTCTCTCAATGTTTTTTTTTTTTTTTTTTTAGAAATCTAGACATTTCCAGTTTTTTAAGCCGCTCTTTCTCCATTTTTCCCCGTTTCCTGTGGTTTTAGCTACTTTTCCAAATTTCACTTGTACCTTTTTTTTGAATACCTTTTGAACCAAGAGTCACAAATAATTTTAAATAGTACTGTGGTGTGTAACTATAATGAATAACTTGAATGTTTATTCACGTTTCATGTGGTGAAAGCTTCATGGAGACACTGCAGAGGGACTGAAGAGCCACATGTGGCTCCAGAGCCGCAGGTTGAACACCCCGGAATAGATTATAGAGCATCTTCCCCCCTGTTAACGTCCACATTTGTCCCGCTGCAGATGAACATCAGTGAAGTCTCACTTTATCTGAGGCTTCTTGAGTTACTGTCAACACAAACACTTCTCGAATGAACATCCTCGCTGTCGTCTCCAGCGCCGTGAAAACGTGCCGTTGAGTCGTTTGAGTGAATTAATTCGAACTGAACCCCTGCGTCGTGTTGATTTGTGGTGCAGAGCAGTTATGGCTTTATGGTTTAATTGCGCCGCCGCCGCCGCCGCTGTCGACAGCGACACGCCCGGCCCTTCCCTCCTCGTATTTTCACAGGAGGTGGGCACCTGCCCGGGCTTCCTCGCTGATTGTTTCCAGGACCGGGGGCCTCTGTGCTCCTGACATTTTTTGCACTGAGGTAACGTTTCCTTGCATTATGGTCGCAGAATAGCTCCCCTTGTCTATTGTGCTGCGCGTTAAAACTCCGTATGGATTTGCGAACAGTGTGATGGGGGGAAAGTGGAGGGAGGGAAGCGGAGAGATTCCGGGGAATTCCAGCGGCATTCCTATCAGATTGCCTTCCTCGCTCTGTTCTTCCTTTTTTCCAGCGCTGCTGGTCAACTGAGCGGCGTCAAGGCCGAGTCGGCGGCGTTTCCAGGCACCTGCTCGCTTCACCGCTCACACTGTGATAAAACAGCCTGCTGGTTGGATAAAGCTGGAAACCGGGGAGGTTAGGTCAGGAGATTAGTTTTTTAATTGCAGTTAATCACAGGGTTTCCATAGTTAATCACAATTAATCACGCATTGAATTGCATGTTTAAAATTCTGTTGTTTTGCATTTCAAGGCCGTTTTCAGCCCATAATGTAAAGCATTCATCAGTCCAAACAATCAGTGGATTTAAATTCTTTAATTGTCTTGCCAGAGCGTCTTGACTGAGAATCGAACACAGAGAGAGAATTTAATTTTTTACCGTTTTCTTTCAAAATAAAGTGCCATATAGACCAACATATTACAATGGATACATTAAAAATACAGTTTTCAAATTGAAATAAAGCCCTAATCCTAATTTATAGTAATCGCAGTTAGAAAAAAAAAAAAAAAATCAGTCAACATTACATTAATCACGATTAATGTGATTAACTCTGACAACCCGATTGGAAACCCTTTCTGTTTCTGACTTCGGCCATTTGAATGTCAGCTTTCAAGCGAAAACACATCGTTTTTACGTTTTCGCTTCAGATAAGTTTTGCGTTCATACAGCAATGTTTTGGAAATGCTGCCTGTTTCCATGGAAACAGCTGAAACGTCGTTTTCATGCTGGGCCAGTAGTGAGCGCTGTTGGATGCTTTTGTCATGAAATCACACATTTCTGTTTTTGGAGCGTTTCGGGAATAGATTGCTTTTACTACAACGGAATTAAAAGACTGTTTGTTCTGCAAAGTACAGAAGAAAAAACAAAAGAGGAATCGATAAATATATAGACTCTATAAAACTATGCACAAAGAAACCTAGAAAAATAAACCAAGCGAAGTGGAGCGAGGTGTTATTACACTTGGGTAAAAGTTGCATTTTGTCCCGTTTCCACGGAGATAGAACGTTTTCAAAAAGTTTTGTTTTCAGTGAAACACCGTCGTCGTGTAAACATTCCCCCAAAACGCTTCGACCGTTTTCCTTCCTCACGTGAAAACTCCCGGTCTGCAAACGGCGCTCGGACGTCGGTGACTCCAGTTTGACTTCTCCAGTCCCAAAAACAGTCGGGGTGCAAAAACAACACTTTCCCGCTGGAAGCGTTTCCAGAGGCGCACGCCTCAGCAGCAGCGCACGCCGCATTGAGTTTCAGCCTGATTGCATCTAGAAACCTCCAGCGGAGAGACGACACAAAGTGCCTCTGCTCCGCCGGACGTCCAACGCAGAGCAGGGATGAAAGGGAGGCGATCAGAGGCGGTGGGGGGGCTTCGGGGGGGTGTTGACAGTAAACAGGAACAGAGTGTGTGTGGTAAGAGCAGGTCATTCTGAGTGGCGTCCGTCGGCTTCGTGTTTTTAACCTCCTGATGCTCCGCCGCGCCCCGAAGCCTCGGGAAAACGGCAGAACCGTCCCACAAGCCTGCAGGAAGGACCTGACTGTTTACATGGAAACAGCAGAAAAATGTAGTTTTCATGTTGGGCCACTAGTTGGTGCTGTTGGCTGTTTTTGTGGTGAAGCCACACACACATGCTGCAGAGGTCAATACGCTGTGAGAGAACATGGAGATCAGTACGGACAGAACACACAGCGGGCCTGTTGTTACGGTGACTGTCAGCTCTGAAACCACCGGGACCAGAAGACCTGGACTGAGACCAGGACCAGGAGGATCTGGACCAGGAGGATCTGGACTGAGATCAGGACCAGGAGGATCTGGACCAGGAGGATCTGGACTGAGACCAGGACCAGGAGGATCTGGACCAGGAGGATCTGGACTGGGAGTCTTGACAGCCGTTCTTCTTATTGTCATCTACTGAGCATGTGCAGAACTTTATGCTCTGGCCGTGGTCAACAGTAAAGTCGTGTTTTCCCTCGTTTCCATGGAGACGAACTCGGACCGTCGATTAAAAAAATCTGCTGTTTCAGGCTCTGTTTCTCAAATGAATAATTTCTCTGAAATTGTTCAATTGATTTGATTTAGAAAGTTTCTTGGTCGTGTTTGTCTCGCCGCGTCTCGCCGTGCGCCCGGTGCTCCGGAGAGCCTCGGGAACATTTTCCCACTGCCGCTGTGGAGCCGCGGTTCTGTTGTCGCCGAGCCGCAGCCTCGCTGCTCATTGTATTTGTGTCCTGTGTATCACTTCCTGTTTCAGATTGTGGATTGTTAGAGAAAACAATGGCGAGTTTCGCCCTGAAAGGACACCTCAATCACTGAGCGGCGGGCTGCGAGGCCGACGGCGCGCTGCTCTCAGACAATACGCATTTTTCCTCCCGCGCTGTCACTTGAATGCGGCCCGGGCCGATGAATGAATCATAATTTCGATATGTACGTGCCCTGCTTCTTTCCGTCTGGAATCGTCAAAATACAATGCGGCGAAGCGCAGCTGGCTTTCACAGGAGGGGGCGCGGCGCGGCGCGGCGGGGCGCCAGCCGGCCAGCCCCGCCCACGGCTGCTGATAAAAGAGAGCAGGGAAAGCCAGATCCGCCGCGAGATAGCCCGGCAAGAATGTATATTTTGAGTGAAAAGACGGGATTTATGTCTTGTGCAGGTTACAAAAGAGGCAGCTCTCTAAAAGGGGCCTGCTTCCGGCGGGCTGAGCCAGCGGCGGGGGGGGGGGGGCATCGCTGCTGAGCTCCAGCCAAGGCAAACATGCCCACCTCCACAAATATGCAGTCAAGCACACACTTGTCGCTGGCGGTCTGCGGCGGCGGCGGCGATGGTGGTGAGAGTGAAGCCTCTCCCGCATCGCCGCCCGCCGGGATGTTTGCGAAGTGAGGAGAAAACTCTAACGTGTTCAGAGTTCTCCTCTCCGGCTCGGGAAGTCCGGCGCGGCGCCGAAGATTTGCTCGATGGCGTCAGAATAAATGCAAAACCACAGTAAACGTGACAGCGAGCACAAACCGGTGGTGAAAGTCCACAAACCGCAGCAGTAAAGCTCCGACCAAAAAACTACAAAACACTTTCAGAAAGTCACAGTTTGACCATAAAAGCTGCAAATCAGAAAACACTGAAGGTCCCCAGAATGTCTGCGCAAGTTAAACTTTGTTTTAGAAAAACCAAAATATTTTATCCACAGAGACGCTTCATCTTCATCTTTACATCGATTTCATGGCAAACCCTTCAACTTTGACCTTTTCGAATGTTCAATGATTCCTGACCTTTGCTCATCTTCAGTAAAGTTACTCGTGTTTTTCGCTTCGTGCTGTTAAACTCTGTCAGGTCAGCAGCGCTCGCGTCCGTTTTGACCTGACAGAGTTCAGACCTGCCGGGTTCTTAGAGCTGAAGCCTGATCCGGGGGAGACCGGGCCGCGCCGCCGTCATCTCTCCATCAAAGAATGTGACGTGTTCTTTCACACTCACGGCGCGTAGCGGCGGGGAAAGTGGCGCTTTGTTCCGGCGCTATCGGCACACGGGCGTCAGATGAGGCGAGCAGATAAAACACACACGGCTCAGATTGTGGACGGATTAACGTGTTGTTTTCTCTGAGACGCTTCAGGAAAATGAAACTGAAATACTCCGACACTTCAGGGACACAAATTTATTTAACACAAGAAAAACACCGCCTCAAATAAAAAGTTTTGTTACTATTTCCTTAAACTCCTGTTTTCTGAAGTTAATTAATTAATCCTGAGTTAACTCAGGGGAACATCAATATGTAAAATATGTCTCTGTAGAAAACATGAGCTTTCACCTGTAGAGCTATCTGTGATTAGCATTAGCATGTTTAAAGAAGAGCGAGATTCTGTTTATAGAGCATCTTCCTCTAACATCCAGATTATAGAGCATCGTCTCTTGTCATTTAATGATCACAATAATCATGGATTTCCTGACATTTGTTGAACGTTGAGCGTTGAAGTGAAGAAGCCCTTCATCCAGACCAGACGTCAGTTTGCTCCGCCCCCTCTTCACCCTGTGACCCCAGCAGAGGTTTCTGTCCCTCCAGTCTTTGTTGGAGTGTTGTTGTTTTGTTTTTTTTCCTTCCCAGTGAGTTTTGAATCCTCTCGTGCACGAGGGCCTCTGATTGGCCGTTCCCCCCTGGTGGATGTGAGCTTCATCCCCTCATTGATCCGGCCGCTCAGGTGAGCGGATGCGGGGCGGAGTCAGAGTTCAGAGAGCCTCTGGAGCTTTGCACAGGTATTAATTTGTGGTGATTACCTGCAGCTTCACAGGAGCTGCAGCGCCTCTCAGCAGGCAGCCGGCAGGCTCCGAGCAGGCTCTAATTGACAGTGTCTGTGGGGTGGGGGCGGGTGGAGGAGGGGGCGAGCTGCTGTTTTGTTCCTGTCTTTTATGCCCCCCCCCCCCCCCCCCCCCACCGTACAGGTCTTAATGAGGTGTTTACATGGAGCTGGGTGTGGGAACCGGGGCCCATATGCTGCCGGGTAAGATGACAGGGACCTGCTTTGTGTGTTTGGTCTTGTGAAGAGGTTTAAGTGTTGAAATCAGACGCCTGAGGCCTCGGCGGACCTGCAGCGGCTCCCGGCGCCCGGCGAGGAATCACTCCAGATCCCAGACCATCAGATCACACAGGAAACATGGTCATAAAACTGAACATTTACTGCAGAAAACGATTCCAGTCTCAACATAAAACCAATTTAAATGACGCAAAATCCAGTGAAATGTCCGTAAATCTTCTGCTCCTGTAGCTGTTTCCTTCTGGATGTTCACAGACCCCCCCTGACAGCATGGCTCTGAGGCTAATGCTAGCTAGCTCGCTTTCATGACAGCATCACCGACATCTCAGCTCAGGTGTCAGTGTTGTGTTTTGTTGTGTCGATAAATAAAATCTGTGTTTTCTGTGAAACTTTGACCTTTTGCTTGGTGCTCTGGCCGGATTGGCGCCTCTTGTGGGCCAGTGTGGGCCCATGGGCCAGATGTTTGACACCCCTGTCAATGTATTCTTCAGTGTGGGAAAAGTTAGATGAGTTATTATTATCGTAGATCAGTCGGTTTTGATCTTTGGTTTCAGAACGTCGTCTCTGTTCCAACCTTGGAGAGTTTACATGTTCTACCTATGCGTGGAGAAACTCTGCTCTGCTCCACCAGTTAAAAACAGAGCTTAATTCGTGAATCTAAGGCCTCGTTTCCAGTCTTTGAGGTGGAAACGTGTGGATTACCTTGCCGACTTGATGCCCGCCGTGCGAACTGCACGGTTTCATTGTTTCTTCTGTTTCTGTGGAAACGCATGTCGTAAAAACGGTGTTTTCTCCTGAAACATCGTACAGACGGGGCCGTCTGACGGTGCAGCTCGCTGACATCCTGGTCAGCTGATCTGTAGCTGCGTTGCATTATGGGAATATGTTTAAAAATGTCAAATTAAAGGCATTTTCTGATCATCAGCTTCAGTTTAGGTGTGAAGATTTCTGAACAATGAACTCTGAAAAGTGTTTTGGTCTTTAAATAACCTCGGTGCGATCCTCCTTGAACGTGCACAGAAATGCAGTCCCTCACGCGATGCAGCATACCTCCAGATGAACCCGGAGCCTCGCGCCCCCGCCCCGCCCCGCCCCGCCCCCCCCGCCGCCCTGCGCCCACAGCAGGTGGCAGGTGAGCAGGTGTTTATCAGCCAGACGGGACTCAGTTCCTCCGAGCTCCGGAGCGTCCGCTCTAATCCTGAAGGTGTGTGTCTGATAACCGCCTCGGTTTTACTGCCGTTATCAGCAGGAGGAGACGGAACCTTCTCCCACCTGTCCGCCCGGCGACCGTCACCCCCCACTTCCTGCTCCGAACTCAGACAGAGGCAGCGTTGAGACTGAGGTCATGACCGAAAACGGCTGCTTGGTGCAGAAGCTTGAGGGAAAGGAGCTCGTCTGATGGACAGAAGTCCAGCCAGAACCTGCTGGTTCCGGTTCACCTCTGCCGACTGTCTCTCAAATGTTCACAAATATAAGTTTGAGGACTTAATAATCTGACTGTTTGAGGCGTATTTGTGATTCTAAACGTCTCTCAGCATGTCAGACACACCAGTAAACCGGCAGTTTGTACTTTAAGCACTTAATTGGACTTTTTAGTTCACCTGGAGAGAGCTGAACACACACTGGGCTCATAAAACACACATCCATCATCTTCCCCCAACAGCTCAGAACGACTTCGCCTTGTTTTATAGACAATAAAACCTCCCCACAAACATAACCATAAAGTCCTGACAGACGCACTCACTGTTATCACATTCGCTTTCTTCACACTCTGTGAAATTGAACTCGTTTCTTGAGGGATTTTCCCGGTTTGTTTGCCTTCCCCAGCGTTTCCCACCTCAGGACCTTTCCGTCCGCTGCACCCGGACCAGATGAACCCGCTTCTCTCAGCGGCCGTCGACTGAACGCAGCGTCGTTTCTGCGTCTCGTTTCAGAAAAGTTTCACATTTAGACGACGACGTTTTCACCGCAAACACCCAGAAATGGCAGAAGTGCTGAAAATGCCAAATACGAGCACCCGGCCGTGCACGCTCCGAGAGAGCAGCATGAGGTGAAAATGCAAGCTTCTGTGAAGTGTCTTCTTCTGTGGTGCTTCAGTGGAACGATGACGCCGAGCCGTTCAGGACATCGACCGATTCTGGAATCACGTCCCGTTTAGAGAACCTGTTGGGACAGCTACTCCACCCACTCTCTCCCCACAGCCTCCACATCAGAGAGAGAGAGAGTGTGTGTGTGTGTGTGTGTGTGTGTGTGTGGGCTCCGGCCTGTCAGTGCGCTGTCAGGTGATCAAACAGGGTTCCCTCTGAAGGTGTGAGCCGACGGCGCCTGCCCGGTTCACCTCAGGCTCACCTCTGTCGGGATCAGAGCGGCCGTCGTGAAAAACAGCAAAACGCAGCAGCGGCGTCCCTCCATGTCACCGTGCACGCGCACGTGCACAGTGCACGTGCACTTTCAAAAAGTTGTTTTCAGAGGCGCCGCCGTCGTGTGAACAGAAGGAAGACGCCGTTTTCCACGTCTCCTGGTGCTTTCGGTTTGTTCCGTCGGTCTTCCAGACTTTTGCTGCTCCTGATCTGACATTTTTAAACTTTTCTCTGCTGTAAAAATATAAATCAGCTCATGTTTTCCATGAAATGTGTTTGAACATGTTGTTTTTGTTGATTATCTGAGATGAGGGAATCCTGGCATTCCGGACGCTCTGCCTCCAGACTCCGATCCACGTCTGAGTCGGCCTGCCGCCGCCGCCGCCGCCGAGAGCAGCTGGCTCGCTCAGTGGGAAAGTCGCGTCGCGGTGACGAAGCCCTGCCAGGAATCGGAGGGTGACTCAGCTGTTCTGTCGTCAGGAGCCTCTGAGCAAGGCACAGGTGTGCCCGGTTCTCACGGGGAAGCGAACCTTGAGGGGTTCTCTCCGGCCGCCGGGTTCTGAGCAGCAGGGCCGGAGCGCCGCTCGGGCAAGCCGCGACAGGACTGTCTAAAGTTTACTCTTCTGTCAGATGGGCGGCGTGTTTGCATTCTTCAGGACGGGACTTGTAAACGTTTCCACGGCAACCCTCCGCCGGCGGAGGCGGAGCCACGGTCGGAGGCTCTGCTTCTTCCTGACGTTTTCCACGTGACGCTCTGGGAGCGCTGCAGGGAGAGCGAGGACCAGGACCCAGAAACCCTCCGACTGGAGGGACTGATGCCGCTGCCTCTCAGAGCTGCTCTGGCCCAAAGGCTCCAGTCAGGGGAGACTTCATAATATCAACAAGTTGAAGTTGTTTCATGTTCAGAAGACATTGATCTCATTGATTCTGCTCTAAATGGAGATTATTAAAATCTTTTTAAATCAAAAAATAGAGAAAAAAAAGACGTCTCAGAACCAGGATCTGGTCCAGTCCCAGAACTGACGGTTCCCAGCATCTGGCCCGAAGGAGAAGATCTCCAGACCCCCTCTGGAGTCCTGCTCAGGTTTTTATTGAGACTTCAGCTTCCAAACACAATACAGAGACATTAAAGGCCTGGACCAGGACCGGGACCGGGACCGGGAAACCCTGGAGAATGTGGATCAGGACCATCTGATCACTGTCGTCATGGAAACCGTAGTTTTCCATTTTCACTTCAGAACGTGGACGTCCCTCTGCGTCTCCACTCCTGACTCTGCTGATGACCTATCACCCCCCCCCCCAATGAAGACATGATCTGCGATCCAGAGGAGTCCTCCTCAGACACCAGCCTGAAAGCCTGAAAATGAAGCCACAAAAAGTGAAAGTGAGTCAAAGTGAGCGGGCGGCGGGCGGCGAGCGGCAGGCGGGCGGCGAGCAGGCGGAGACACGCCGCGCTGCTCGGCTGACTCAGGACTTCCAGCAGTGACGGAGGATCGGATAATTCCTGTCCACTCAGGACACAAAGTACAGTCATCAGAGACAATTACTTTAATCAGCAGGTGTGATTAATGTGGAGGAATGAGTGAGTGGAGACACACACTCTGACACACACACACACACACACACACACCCATGGAGGTCTTCATATTCCGTGTGGAGGACCACGGTTCGAATCCGGTGCTGCAGAGAAAAGACTCAGCAGCCAGACGGACAGAATGAATCAATAATCCAGTGGTGTCTCTGTTTGATGTGTTTTATCACTTTACAACAAAACCCATGAAAACCTCCGTTTCTGCTGCATTTCACTGACAGACCAGGAAAAATATCTTGACGAAGGAAGAGCAGCACAGCTGACGGATTCCTGCACTTCCTCCTCATTCTGCTGTCTGATCGATGTAGCTTACGTTCACCTTTACAGTTCGTCCACCGGTGAAAACAATCACCTGTGTGCTGCGAAAACGAGTCAAGTTACCAGCTACAAGTTGCATTTATTGATTTATTTAGATGTCAAACGACAATATTTTCCAGCTAAACTTACCCTGAATAGACGAGTCGGCTGCTCACTCGACTCATTCATGATCTGATCTGGAAAAAAAACAAACCTGGAAAAGGTTCATGATTTTTTTAGGTGCGATCACTTTTCCTGGTCGTTTTCCTTCATTGCCTACAAATGAGCGTTATCACATTAATGATGGAGCATCTTCCTGAATGACCGAGGTGACGTTAGAGAGGTTCCTATGGGACAGAGGACGGTGTGGACGGTGTGGACGTGTGGACGGTGTGGACGGTGTGGACGTGTGGACGGTGTGGACGGTGTGGACGTGTGGACGGTGTGGACGTGTGGACGGTGTGGACGGTGTGGACGTGTGGACGGTGTGGACGGTGCCGTCCTGCGGTGGCGGGTAAACAGCAGCGGTATCAGCGCCGCAGACCCATCAGATAGCCGAGTGCAGACTGCAGCAGGACTCTTGTTTAGTCTCGGTTCTGCATTAGAGGCCCCGGCAGCGTGAGCCGCCTCTTTATCTGCGCCTGAATTTCTTAATCCTCCAAACCTTCATCTCCAGAATATGAAAACAGAGGGATCTCTCTCTCTCTCTCTCTCTCTCTCTCTCTCTCTCTCTCTCTCTCTCTCTCTCTCTCTCTCTCTCTCTCTCTCTCTCTCTTTTTATTTCAGGGTGAGAGCCACTCGTCTGTCCGAAAACCTGGAATCTGCCCCTGCAGGCTGGATCTGCTCTGTTCAACACGTGTTCCCATGATCCCTTCCAGAGCGGTGGGTGGACTTCTCCTCTTCTACTTCATGATGCCTTTTTAAAAAACTAAGATTTATGAGGGATTTCAGAAGAAATAAAGTGGAGCCTCGAACCTTTGAAGGACAATACTGATAAAGGTTTAAAAGAGAAAACAGGAAGTTAGAGTGAACGTCTTACTTCAGGTGAACATGAAATTTGATGTGGAGCTTCAGGTTTGTAACACTCAGGTTATAGAGCATCTTCCTCCTCTGACATCTGGATTCTAGAGCATCTTCCTCCCTCTAGCTGATGCCATGCAGTTTTTTCAGTATGATCATAAGGTTAAAGTTATAAATCTGATATTTTCCCTTTGAAATCATTTGGCGTTGTCATGAATTAAACAGTAGAAGTGCTCTGTGTCGACGTGGCAGCGTCCATATGAGTTCATATGAATGTCTGAAACCTGAGTCTGGAGTGGTGCCGTTCTGCCGGCTGGTCCAACTGAAGTCTGCTCCTCCAAGAAGCTGCAGCGAATTAAAGTTTATGGAGAAAATCAACCTGAGAAATTCTTCTGTTGGTCCGTTTGTGCAGCTTCCACATCGCCGCTGATAAGAGGAGCTGCAAGGGGATGAACACAAGAAGTGTGTGTGTGTGTGTGTGTGTGTGTGTGTGCGTACATGCAGGCTTGTCAATGAGTCAGTGTGTGTGTGTGTGTGAGCGTTTGCACCTGCCTCCCTGGGAGGAAACATCTGCTGCAGGGTGTCAGAGGCCACCTGTCGGCCTGCAGAACCGACCCACTGTCTGCGCCGTGCTCGACGCACAGCTGTCTGATTGGACGCCGCCGCGGCCGCCATGGCCGCCACCCGACACTCCGGCGGGCCGGACAGGAAATCTGCTCTGCGTGCTTGGAAGTGACAGATTATCGGGGTTTTCACGCTGCGGAGAAGAGCCGAAGACTCTCTGAAGACATTTAAAGATATTTAAGCACAAGAGGAAGAGGAAGAGGAAGAGGAAGGCTCAGGAAATGATGAAGAGATGAGAAGACTGAAAACAAGGATACGAAGGCCAGTGAAAAGGAAAGAGAAGATTTCAAGACAAGAAAACCAAGAAGAAGAAGAAGAAGAAGAAGAAGAAGAAGAAGAAGAAGAAGAAGAGAAGAAGAAGAAGAAGAAGAAGAAGAAGAAGAAGAAGAGAAGAAGAAGAAGAAGAAGAAGAAGAAGAAGAAGAAGAAGAAGAAGAAGAAGAAGAAGAAGAAGAAGAAGAAGAAGAAGAAGACTGTAGAGACAGTTTGAGAAAAACATCAAGTCGACAAAGAGGACGAAGAACAAGATGACGATGATGAAGGGGCTCAGTTTTTAGTTTTAGTTTATTTCATTCAGTGTAAAAATAAATGAGCAGAAAGAAGAAGAAGAAGAATATAATAAATATAATACAGCCATGGAGATGAAGAAGACAAAGACGACGAGGAATATGGTGAAGATGAAGATGACGACGAAAACAGCAAGAAAGACAACAAAGGAGATGACGACAGAAAAGATGAAAGCAAAGACGAAGACGACAAAGATGAAGACGACGATGAACGAGACGCTACGAAATACACCTGAGTGCGATGAAGAGCAAGACAAGAGCGACTGGACCAAGAAGACGAAGGACAGACAGAAAGACGAAGACGACGAAGGAGAGGAAGACTGAGGAACAGAAGTAAGGATTCAGTGAAGAGGATCAATGACGAGGACGATGGACAAGAAGACATCGCCTCCGGAGAAAAACCCGATCACAGGACTGAAGACCGTAAAGACGACGAAGTCGGCTGGGAAGAACAAAGGAAGCGTCTCCTCCGGTCCTCCGTCCTGCCGGGTCCCCGCCGAGGGGCTCCGGGCCTCTCCGGAGAAATCAGCCGCTCTCCGAGGCTGCAGGAGCTTCTGGGAAAAGACGAAACAGTCTGATCACATGGAAACAGCGTCCTGCTCCCATTGGCTCCAGAACGCACAAAATCACAAACCAGCAGCAAACAAACGAGAACGAAGCCGATTCTGAGCCGCGGCGACTCTTCTGAGCGGCTCGGCGAGGAAACGACCCCGGATGCACTGACTGATGAGGAAACTGTTCTGTTTCCAACAGAATTATCCCAACCAGTCACCAACCCAGATAACTCAGATATTCAGGTTTTTCCAATTTATGCAAAGTTTGCAACTGAAAGAACTAAGAATGAATGAAAAATAAGAATTAAAGACACATTGAAGTCTGGGAGGCAGGAGGATTCTTCTTTTTAATTTCTGAGAATAAATCATGACGGGCAGTAACAATAAAAGCATCTTTCCTTTTTTATCTCTGAAATTAAAATGATAAAATAGGATGCAGGTCGTATAAAAACCTTGAAACTGCAGGAGGAGTTTTTTTTATCACCGCTCACGACATAGTTATTTCTGCCATATTTTTATTTTTTGAATAAAACAGAAATATAACAGAATTAAAAGACATAAAATCAAACTGAGCAGAAGAGGAGAGAAGATTCAAAATGCTTTTATGAAATCTGTCTGATCAAGAAACACCGATGAGAAGAAGAAGGACAGAAACCAAACAGGAGTTAATAAAAAACCACAACATATCGATTCAGACGCTCTGCAGGCAGGAGATCATTCAGTCATTTATCCTTAAAAACAGCCTCTTAAAACTCTTCTTCTGTTGCTTCGTGAGACTTTTGGATCATTTTAAACTCCCGCACTGTGAAATACCTGGATGTTTAATGAACGTGAGCTGAGTCTGCAGGGCGGCCGGTAGAGGGCGCTCGCCGCCTGCCTCGCCCTGATTGCAGCTCGGAGGACGCCGCGGCTCAGGTGTCCCCCGGTAAAGACATGTCCCCGCTGCGCTGCGCTCGCGCATTATCCGTGCGCCTCGGTCGCAGCTTTGCTTTTTGTTGTGTGTGTTTCAACATTTCTGCTCATAAAGCTGAACTTTCTCGCGCACTGAGGAGCTGCTCGTGCCAGTTCAGGAAACCCTGCGTGACATGGATTGCCAGGTGACCCTGTGAGTGTGGTCCGGCCCCCGAAGGCGCGCGCCGCTTGTGCGTAAACTTCAAGATAAATCCCTCAGCCGACCTCCTCCCGCCCTCCCCCTCTGATTGGCCGCTGCCCTCCCCGTGCGGGGCTGTGATTGGCTGTCCGGGCCGTCGGTCGGCGGCTGCCCGTGGGCTGCGGAGACGCGCAGCTGCCGCCGCTCTCCGCCGCTGTCAGTGCGTGGAGCGGCGGTGGAAGCGGAGTCTGCGCGTCTCGTTGTGCGTCTGCGGACCGAACAGCGGCTGAAGCGGCGGCGGCGCGCCTGGCTGTGCGCATCCCGGGCACGGAGCGGCACCGCGGGAGGGCCCCTTCTCTTCCTCTATGTCATTTTGAGACCTCAGATCAGTGGTTTTCCCTCATGCGAGCCGTCACCGAGCAGCCGGAGACATGTGGACTGATCCGTGGACTCTGCAGCGCTTCTCCATAGTGTGTCTCCTCCTGACGCTGCGGGTCGAGGTGAGAACTTTCTCTGACGCATCTCTCAGGATCCGCGAGCTGCTTTTTCACTCATCACTCCACTGGAACTTCTTTTTTTTTCTTTTGGAGAGGATACATTCCAGCTCCAATTGAATTGCGGCTCCTCAGTTGAATCATGTGATGTGGAATCACTTCATTTGCACTTCCTTCGTTTGCAAAATTAGATTTTGAGCCTTTAAAGTCGTGCATGCGAGAGGCAGAAGTTGTCAGCAGCGGTTTGTTCCACTTCGACATCAAGCACAGGACAGCAGACGCGTTAGAGCGCAGAAGTTGAGCTGAAGTTGATGGAAACGGGTTCACAGGTTTCCAGCGCGAAATAACAAGAAATGATAATAAAACCTCTAAGAACGATTCAGAAATCAAACCTCCGCTTGGTTTTCTGTACGTTGGTCTGCTTGGGGCTCGCCCTGCAGCGCTGGATCTGCAGAGTGAGCTGAATTGGAGCAGCAGGTTCAGCCGTGCCAAAGAGTTCAGGATGAAGAGAAGCAGTGAAGGGAAAGACGCTGAGGGATGAAAAATGTCCGAAGCTTAAACTGCGGCGTGAAAAACACTCAGATGTCGCCTTCTGAATTCATTTCGAGCTGGTTTAAACCAGAGCTGCGCATCAGAACGGATCCCTTCTTTGACGCACATATAACACGTTGACCTATTGCGCAGCGATTTTGGGTGATTTGCGCGATCCATCGATAGAGCAAATAATGACGCCTTACTGGCGTTATGGCTGGGGGGAATCCCCTCTGTGTAAAATTAACAATATGTGGAAGATAGATAGACTGTGTCGGTAAAATAGCGCAGTGGAGGGATATTTACGCAAATGAAGGATTGAGGGTTTGTTTGTTTTTCCGAAGCACTTTAGTTCCAGTTGACTCTTGAAATGCCTTTTGAAAACACTCCAGCGTCCCCGCCTGGACTGGTTTGGAGCTGGTGGCTGTCTGACGCTCCCTGTCCCCCTCAGGTGTCTCTGTCCACCGGGTACTTCGAGCTGCAGCTGCTGTCCGTGGAGAACCCGCGGGGCCAGCTCCTGAACGGGGACTGCTGCGACGCGGAGCGCAGCGCGGCGGACGGAGACTGCGGCGCGGACGAGTGCGACACCTACTTCAGGGTGTGCTTGAAGGAATTCCAAACGGAGGTCACCACCACCGGACCCTGCACCTACGGCTCGGAGACTACCAAGGTTATCGGTGGGAATACTTTTCACTTCAAGAGCGGCCAGAAAACCGGACAGAACCGGAACAACGATGCGGGGAAGATCGTCATCCCCTTCCAGTTCTCGTGGCCGGTGAGTGCGTCAAACTGGAACCTGCAACCCGCATATTTGAGGAAAGATTGCGTAGAAAGCTGTTATCAGTAAACTTGTCGTATTATCTTTAAGGAGATGATTGTCTCGCGGCGGCGCAGAGGGATCTGCCGCGGTTTGCGGTGAAGTCTGAGGTTGTGCAAAGTGTAATCAGGCGCAATTTGGCGCAGTTTCCCTAAACGCTTCTGTCTGGGTCGGCTGTTGAGCGTTTCTTCATCATCACTGGTCTCACGAGGGGGCATCGCTGTGCCTCCTCTTCCTCTCCGCTGACTCTGGCCGCGCGCGCCTCTGGTGACTCCGAAAGCGCCGAGAGCGCACGACCGGAGCGCACGACGCGCGACTTTTACGCACAGCGGTGGCGTCGCGGTTGATGAGTTACCAAACAAGCAGCTGTTTGTGTGGCCTGCGTGTCTGTCGGGGAGGGGAGGGGAGGGGAGGGGCTGTAGTGCCAGAGCAGAGGGAGGGAGGAGGAAGGGGGGGATAAGGGTTTTTTTTTATTTTGTTTCCCAGTGCTGATCCAGAAGGTGCAGGTAACTTCTGATCTGCTTTAAACCGAGCAGGAGGCCAATCAGGAGCCGCTGCGTGAGAAACAGGATGAAAAGTGCTGCTGCGCCCAGGGATCAGTGTCAGGGAGGTCTCACGGTCAGGCTGACGGGGAAACAGGTTTGATTCCCACAACAGCTGAGCGAACTGAAAGTCTTCAGTCAGACGCAGCAGCTGGAGGAAATCAGCTCCTCTCAATGAGATTAGAGGAAAACATCACTGGCTCTCCAAATGCTCCTTTTTTTACACAATGAAGCACTTTTAGTCATGATTGAAGTGAGAAATGATCAGAAAGTACTCATGTCATGGTTGCATCAGTGGAAAAGATATTTTAAATCGTTCCCTTATGGTGAGTTTATACTGCATCGTCTTGAAATATTAGCCATTTGAATCTGAAACTTTCCCATAAGAATCACTGAAGAATAGGATAAAATGACAGATGTTTTGTGTTTTCCCTTTTTAAAAAGGGGAATCTCTCAGGTGAAGCTTCAGACGTGGAGTTTTGTCTTTTCTCTGAGTCATGAAGGTAAAACAAGATTCTATCTCAGAGATCATTGAAGGAATGAAAGAAGCTGTTCAATAATTTGAATATTCTTATAAAACTTGTTTGCAATTATGTGACAGAATCCAACTACCTTTAAGATTAAAAGTAGTAAGACATCAGTGGATGATGGGAAGTGTTTCTGTTTTGTCTCTCAGATAAAACTTCACTTGGATGATTGGAGGCTTTTCAAAAGTCAAACATGTTTTATAAAGTGATGAATCTGTTCAGTCATCTTACAAATTCTTACATCAGGATGAAATCAAACCAAAACAACTGATTTAAACTCCACTGTTTACCCAAATCAGGGGTTTCAAACATGAGGCCAGCGGACCGCAGTGAGGCTCCAGTCCGGCCAGACCGCCAGAAAATGGTCAAAATGTCGATTCTTTGACAAATTTCTTCTGAGCAGAGGACAAAACCAGCGAGCTGAGATATAGAGGCTAACATGAACGCTAACGAGCTAGCATTAGCTCCACATTAGCCCTGCTGTCAGGGGGTCTGGAGAAACACCCATAATGCAACAGCGACAGAAGTCTTTTGGACGTTTAATTATGAAGGTTTCGTTAAAGACGGCTTGATGTGGAGATTTGAGTTTTCAAACTCGTCTTGTTTTCAAAGCGCCGTCTTTGACCTGCGGGGATCGGATCTGAGCGATGGGCGGCGGCAAAGCCGCTAACGTGTCGGCCGCCGTGCGCGCCCGCCGGCCGCCGTGCACGCCCGCTGGCCACCGTGCACGCCCGCCGGCCACTGTGCCCCCTCCATTCATCACTTCCGTGGTCAGCTGTCAGCGGAGCGGACGATAGGAGTAGTAAGCTGGGGCCCGGCGGGCGGATCGGGTTACCGCCGGGCCATGTGTGTGTGTGTGTGTGTGTGTGTGTGTGTGTGTGTGAGACACAGGCGCTGGATATCGGTGTCACCAGCTACTCAGACAACTGAAGATCCCCGCTCAGCCTCAATCTGGGCCGGGGGAAGCCTGGACCGCCGCTCGGGTTCACGCTCCGCCGCCAGCGGGCCATTGTCTCGCTGTGTGTGTGTGTGTGTGTGTGTGTGTGTGTGTGTGTGTGTGTGTGTGTGTAGAGTGTCAGCAGCTTCTTTCAGCCCCTCAAGGTCGAAGCTGCTGAAAAAGAAGAGCTTCTTAAAACTATCCCTCAGAAGCGTGAATGAATTAAAGTGTGTTTCTCTGCTCAGATTGACACACACGCACACACACACACACACACACACACACACACACACACACACACACACACACACACACACACACACACACACACACACACACACACACACACAGCATTCAGGTGGTTCACACAGGTTAGCTTACAGATTATTATTCACGTACGACGCCGAGCAGGTGGCGTTCTGAATAATTGATGGTCATTTACAAAATGAGCTGCCAGGAAGTCGTTTGAAAAGATGATTACTCTGCATTTAAAGCTCTTTACCTGCACACACACACACACACACACACACACACACTGCTCTCAAAACTACCTTGAATCCAAATCAGTCACACCTCAGATGTTCCAGAGGAACTGTCTTTCATGCACTGGAAGAAAAAGTGTACTGCAGCGACGCTCCGTCTAATCCGGCCTGTGGAGAGCTGCTGCTGTACTGAAGACAACTGACGGTGGTTTACCTTAAAAATGCTTCTGCAGTGAAGATTTACTGAAGTCTTGGTGCAGATTATATCAGAAGATGAGGAAGCTTGAGGCTGTTCCAGTGAAGAATTAGTCTGCTGCCGTTTATTATCAGATTTTACTGCAGAAAGCAAAGGATTATGGGAAAAGCTGAGGTTTCTACAGTGAAATCTGCTCAAATCTTTCTGCAAATGATGTTTTGTGGACGATAAGAGAATACCGGTGAAATTCAAGCTACTACAGTGAA
>NC_043763.1:23506570-23551570 GCF_902148845.1 Salarias fasciatus | reverse complement strand
AGCTGCAGTCGCCCTACATTCAGGGTTCCAGCAGCAATGACCCCCCCCCGTGACCCCGCCCTTAACTCTGATTTCCTGCAAAATGCAAAACTTCTGTAGCGTTTTGTTTGTCTGTTTACATGACAGAAGTGATCAGAGTCGCTGAACACGGCCGTCAAGGCGCAGCTGTTCCAAAACGCTCCGTCTCCATGGAAACGGGCGAAAGTACAACTTTTCTGAAATGTTGCTGTAATAGAAGCACGCCACAACCACATTAAACAGTCGTTCTGCACATGCTCAGTAGATGATCAATCAAGATGATCAATCAGAACAATGTTTTCCTCCAGAGTGTCAGGACTCGAAGTCCAGACTCTACTGGTCCTGGTTCCAGGCCAGATTCTCCTGGTTCTGGTCCTGGTTCCAGTCCTGATTCTCCTGGCCCTGGTAGTTTTAGAGTTGACAGTCTCTCCAGCTTGGTGTTCTGTTCATATGAATGTCGGTGTTCTTCGGTGTGTTTGGTTGCATTACAGAAACAACCAGTAGCACCAGCTAGTGGCCCAACACGCTCTCTACGCCATTTTTAGTGTTTCTGCCGTTTCCGTGCAAACGGACGTCGTTTTCAAAATGTTGTTTTATTCGACATGTTTGATGAAAACTGAACTGCAAACAAACAAAACTCCAAAACAGAAATTTGTGTTGCTCGTTTTAATGGAATTTTTCATTATTTGTTTTTAAGGGCAAATTTTAACTCTTTTTCAATTCAAATTCGAGATTCAGAATCATTTCAAAATGAGCTCCTGAAAATATAATAATAAACTGAATTATTGAGGAAACAGATCAGCAACCATCAGTGAAATAAACCAAGAAAACAGATGATGTGTAAATCTGGATTAGAGTGAAGTGAAAAAGTGAAAAGTAAAAATGTAAAAGTCCACATAATCTACAAAGGACAACACCAAGTAAAAAATACCAGGAGGAATAAGCTATATATAATTTTATGGAGAAAAAAACTTCCAAAATGAAAATGCAAAAAAAAAAAAAAAAAAAAGAAAAAGAAAATGTACCCAATAATAGTAGTTATGATTATGTCGGTATGATTAAATGGAATAAAATGTTTCATCTGGAAAAAAAGAAAATATTGAAAAAATACAAATGACATGTTTATTTGTGAAGAAAATTTGAATTTAAAAGAAAAATTGTGAAGTTAATAATTCACCTATTACTAATAATAATGATAACAATAAGGGGGATGATGAAGAGAAATGAAAGAAATACATGTAAAGAAAATAAACTGTGAGAAAAGTGCAAAGAAAATCCAAAAACTAATAAAGTAACATAAAATCTCGTGTCGTCTGTGTGTCGGTGACAAGTGCGTGAAACTGAAATCCAAACTTTTACGGTTTTTATTCCCTCTGAAGGATGAAATCCGTCCCACCTAACGTGTCTTTAATCTGTGTTATTATTTTTCCTCTGTGTGTGTGTGTGTGTGTGTGTGTGTGTGTGTGGAGAATCGCCCCCTCCTCACACACACACACACACACACACACACACACCCTCACAGACACATAAATACATAGACGCAGCCTCTTATTACCGCCTGCTGTCTGACGTGCATGAAAGCGGCGCTGCTCTGCATGCCTTATCACGCCGTGATTGATGGTCGGCTGTTCTGCTCTTATCGATTCTATGCTCTCCATATATTAAACGCAGGAAACTGTTGGTGGAATAAAGGCGCTGAAATACGATCGCTCCCTGATAGCCCGGCTAATCTGCGGCGCCTAATTCATGGCTAGCTCCGGCCGGCCCTATCCCGCCGCCGCAGACAGTCACGCTGTGTTTTCCGCAGCGCTGATAGATGTATTTTATGTTTATTAGCTGTGAGGTATTTCACCAGCTTATCTGGAAATTAAGTGGGAGCAGAGTGGCCGCCGAGTCTGTAAAATTACTCAATCAGCCGTGAGATTTGGAGTAATTTACGAGGCTTGCGAGGCGGTAATGATTGCAGAATGCAGACAGTCATGTTTTATTTGGATAATGTTGATGTATGAATGTGTTTTTGGGAGCGGCGGGGAGATAGAGCCCGCCGTTTGGTCCTCACAGGGATTTTTCTTTGTTTATCAGTGGAGTGTGATGTGTACACGGCGGCGGCGGCGGCGGCAGCGGCGCTATCTGTTAGCACGCCGCGAAGGAAAGGCTTCCCTCATGTGTGAAGCAAAGACTGAATGTGTCAGAGTGGAGGATTCAGCTTCAGACACGTTCAGACTGCTGAGGGAGCGCTGACGGGAGCAAGGCCTGCACGCACGCACACACACACGCACGCACGCACGCACACACGCCTTAACAGTTGGTTTAGCGCTTCACATTTTCATAATTTTCTGCCCTTGCTGATAATTCAATTAATTGAGTGATTTATTCGCCCAGTAATCAAAGCAGTTTTTGCTTTTCATCATACAAAATGTTTTCTTTTTTCTATTCTTTTCTTGTGTATTTCCTTTTTACCTTTAAATGTTTAATTTTTAAGGTTTTTTCTTTATTTCTTTGACAAAATTTAGCTGAATAATTCTAGAATAAGGACTTTTAATTGTTTGTTTTATCTTAAAATCAGTACTTTTTTTGCATTTCCTTGAGAAAACTGCATGCCGACTCTTTAAACATAATTTTAGTTTTTAGTTGTGCTGTGCAGTATATACTTACACTTTCTCTTTGAAGATTGATTTAAAAGAAAGGATCGTTTATTTGAAGAATTTGAACCTTCTGTTGGGATTTTTCTTCACCTTATTTTGATAAGATTATTTCTTTTAGCAATTATTGTTAATCACACTCATTCTCGCTTAGATATTTGCTCTTTTCTTTAAAAATGTTGTTTTTTTCATATTATTTACTTCCGCAGGCTTTGTAATCTTTTATCCTTGCCTTCAAAACATTTACATGAAGCCTCATTTCCCTGCTAATAGTCAGTTCTTGGTGTGGTCCACGTCTGCGTTTTAACAAGCTCCGCCCACAGGCTCAAACCAGGAAGTAGACATAGAAACTCAAAAAGCTTCATTAATGAAGCTTATGTGAACGAACCATAACCAAACAAATCAGTTAAAATGTTCAGGTCTTTATTCAGAGCTTTCAAGTAAAACTTTTTCCCCTAAATTGATCCAGTTTACCTTAAAGAAATGCTTTAAACCCACTGTTGGTTCTCTGATTTCACTGATTTTCAATCCCATTGTAATGATAGTAAGTGAAAGAAATGTGTGAATGATGAAACTGCAGTTAACCTTTTAAATGAGTCCAGGCTCAGACATCTTGTACATTTCCTGTGTATTCTTCGTGTAGTGGTGCTCAGACCAAAGCCGTTAATCACCATAACGAAGCTGAAGAATCCCTGTAAGTGATTGAAAGTTGGGAATAACGCCTCGTCTGTCCGCTCGTCCCTCAGTACAGTATCCGGCTCGCTCCCATCCGTCTCCACGTGTGTTTCCCCGCTCCATAAATATTAGTGGTGTGGAGCTGTGACCTTGTCCCGTGTTGACTGATGCTGTCGTCCGTCCATCGCTCACTGCAGACGCCTCAGACGGGGAACGGCGCCGTGGCCGATCCAGCCGGAGAGGCTTCATTACAGCAGCTCAGTCAGAAATATTATCTGGGAAAGAAATAACACACGAGTGCGGTGGATCTTCTATTTCAGTCACAATTTTAAAAGGTTTCTGATCCCAAATTTTGTCGTAGAAGAAATGTAAGTGTCCGCAGCTTTTTGAGAGATATAAGAGGAGAAAACTGAGCAGCAGCTTCTGGGCTGATAAAACATATATTGATCTTAAAATTAGTTGAAATCCAGTTAAAAATAACTGAAACTGAATTGTGAGATGTATGTAAAGAATCCCAGCAGTTCAAAATGAATTTTCCATCTGGATGAAAGTGATGGTCTGGAGAAGATCTGAGCGTTTGTTTCTCTGACGTATAATTCGACATGAGTCGCTGCTGCGGTGTTTTCCTGGACAGGTCGGTCTTTTCTTTTCCATCACGCTAACAAAGAGGGCCTGAACCGGTTTGTTGTGACAGTTTGAGCGGCTTGGTTTTCAGGCGAGGATGAGACGGGCTGGCGAGAGGCGCTTTGATGCAAACATCTCTCATGGTGGAGTTTAAACGTTTTGATGTTTGTCTCGTTTAAAGAAGCACACGCTGCCTTCATTCATTTTCCCCACGTGGTGATTAAAAAGAGCCTTTCTGTCTGCTGCGGTGTCAGATTCTCCTGAGACAAACACGCACACACACACACACATTTCTGTCACTTCTGACGACATTACATTGATATACTTTTACTTTCAGGGTGATCACTCGGGACTTTGCTCAGGAGAACATGCAAACTCTGCAGTGAAAAGCCAAAAAGAATTTCATTTATATGGTTACCAGCTCAGTTCTACTCCAGATATCCCTAAAACAGTTGCGTAAATCTCTGAGTTAATTTCTTTCTGACTGAAAACAACCGCTCCATGTAACATTTTTAGCCTGTTGATGCTGGAGTCTATCAGCTGAAATGACAGAGCTACCCAGTACACCACCTGAACCAGTGTCAAAGGTCAAATATGAAGTGAGGAACATCTGCTATCAGGAGCTGCTCAACAGGAAGTGCTGCACCGAGTCTGATCTTGAAGATGTGTTCGTGCGCCGATGACGTCTTGTTGTTCTTTCAGACGTTCAAGCTGAACGTGGACAGTCGCAGCGCCCTGAAGGAGAGCATCATGGAGGAGGGCAAGGCCCTGCTGTCTGTCATCACCTGCCACCAGTCAGGTACACACACACACACACTCACACACACACACACACACACACACGCACACACTCACACACACACAATGGCACTGATACACTCACACTCAGGTGGCCATAATCTAGCCCCAACTCCGTCCCATTCATTATTAATATTTGGATTAACAGAGTGACCTTCAGCGAGCAGAGCTGCTCTGAATGTAGCTGAAAGAGAGCCGGAGAGAGAGAGAGAGAGAGAGAGAGAGAGGGGTGGAAGAGTGGAAGAAAGAGAGAGAGAACCCAGTGGGCAGAAACGACAGAAACGTTCAATATCATTGTATATTTTCACAAATCTTGCAGCCAAAGAGAGAAAGAGCAGGACGGGTGGTGGTGGTGGTGGTGCGTTCAAGTGTCTGCCTGTGGTGTAGAATTTTCAGTTTTATTTTCTTCACCAAATAAAATTAACATTTAAACCTTGTTTTTTAATTCTTTGCTGGAAACTCCCACTCCGTCACAGTAGCTCCTTTAAAATATGGCAGAGTTGCAAAACTTTTAGTTACTTGGTTAAGTATGAAGCGCACTCGAGTTTACTCACAACGCTACTATTAACTGCGAGTGATGAGTAACTGTTAAATATTGTAAAGCTACTAAATACTTCAAGAAGTGCTGCAGTTACTTTACCGGTTACTGAAAATCATAAAGTAACTCATTACTTTGTAAAGTTTTTTTTGGTTGCATCGTAGCTGATTACTGTCCAGCAAGTTATGTTACTAGTAAAGCTAACAAATGATCTGGTGAAGTAACTCATAGTTAAGTTACTACCACGAAAAGTAGTTTAATTTTCTTCTGCTGATAAAATGAAACTTGCTACAAGCTAGTGACGACCATTCATCAGACATCTTGAAAAAGTTAACAAGTCAATACTTACTGTAGAAAAAAAGTGACTGGTTACTAAAATTAGCTGAAGTTGCATCATTTACTGTGAAGAAGCTGCTCCATAACATGGATGTTAACAGAGTTTACATCAGTCATTGGAGGAAGATGCTCTATAGTTTGGATGTCAGCGCTAACTGTGCTAATGCGGAAATGAAAGCTTCTCCTGCAGTGAATGTCGCTTGAAATGATTCAGATCTGAAATCTAAAGTGATTCAGAGTAATTTGACTTTATTTCCCCGTCTGAGGTTTTTAATCTTTGTCGTAGAAATTCGAGGAAATCGATGTTGAATCTGTTCCTTCTCCTCCTAATTTCCCCTCAGATCAATACGATTGTTCCGATTCTGATAAATGATTAAAAAGTAAAGAAAAAAAACTTGAAAATGAAGCTTTGAAATTTCGTGTTTGCGATGTTTCTCCGCATCATTTAACATTCTCTGCTCTGCTCTTCTCTCCCTCTCTCTCTCTCTCTCTCTCTCTCTCTCTCTCTCTCTCTCTCTCTCTCTCTCTCTCCTTCTCTCTCCCTCTCTCATCCCTCTGTCCCTCCAGGACTGAAGGAAATCCTCCAGATGGTTTCCAGCCAATGGGATCAGCTCCAGCGGCAGATCCGGCGCCAGCACGGCTGGATGCTCCGCGCCCTGCGCTGCATCCAGGCCCGCCTCCTCTACACCAGCCAGTCGCACCACCTCTTCCTGGCCCCTGGCGACCCGGCGGCCGGGCGGCAGCCTGCGTGCCCGGCGGACGGCCTGAAGGTAGAAACCCGAAGAATAACCGGCTGAAGTCCTGCTGGCTTTTATTTTCACTTTATCTTCACTTATTCTGCTCATCTGCTTCTCGTTTTGGTTCACATTCCTCCATTTCCTCCCCGGTTTATCTGTAATACACACACACACACACACACACACACACACACACATGCTCTGATCATCCTCCTCTTGGTTCTGTGTTCTGATTGGCTGCTGGTTGCATGTTCTCCCTGTGTGCTTCTGGGTTTCAGCCTCCAGATGTTTAAACAAGCTTATCTGTGATGTTTTGAACTGGCCGCATGTGGAAGAAGGTTTGAACCGTGCGATGAGCAGTTTCTGTCCAGCTCACGTCTTCCTCTGCGGCTCGTCATGGCGCTCACGTCGCTCGCGCTGCCGTTTACCTCTCCTTAACGTGCCTGTATTTCCTCTGTCAGACAAGCCGTCTATAAAGTGAAGTAATATGATGAGCGCCGTCATTATTAAGCACCGACGATATTGCATTTAGATAAATGTGTCCAATTAGGTCGCCCGGCGAGCGGCGGACACGGCGGCAGCAGCGGCGGCCCGCGGAGCTGCAGTCGCTCCCGGTGAACGGCGTGCTAACCACGGCGGAGCCGGCTGTGAAATATGTCATTTGCCTCTGCTCTTAATTGCACTAAAAATGAAGATTAAGAGGATGAATTATTGATACAAGTTGGTATTTAATCTTTTGTAATGAATAGTGGATCTGCTGCTTATAAATATTGCACGAGGCTTCATAATTTGATAAATTTATTCCAATTTGCCCTTTATTTTGCCCTTTAGTCAAGGTTACGTTCATTTAAGCACACATGTGCATGAAAGCACCGACGCGCGCACACACACGTACGCACGCAGGCACGCACGCACTCACGTGCAGTCAGGTATACACACATCTATCGCTATAGTGGAAACATCCTCCTGCTCTTCATGACTCCAATGTCGTCTCTATTTTATTTGCTAAAGTCTTTAAACTCTGCAAACACACACAGAAACAGTGTCCTTGACTGATGACCTTGGGTTTACACACACACACACACACACACACACACACACACACACACACACACACATACACACACACACACACACACACACACACACACACACACACACGTGCATTTCATCATCATTAAAGAGCTGCGGCAGATAATCAACACACTAAAAACAACTAAGACTTTTCTGTTTTTTATTTCATGGAAAAAAATTATTGCTTATTTTTATCTTAAATGTATTCTAGCTAATAATAATGGATTTTATTTATAACGTACTTTACATCTGAGGGAAGACCTCAAAGTGCACAGTCTAGAAAACAATAAAATCAGCGATAAAAACAACAGAAAACAACAAAAAACAGCAAGACGGTATAAACAGTAAAAAGAAAAAGTTTTAGTTCAGTTTTAGACAGACGTATGTTAAACAAGTCTGAGACTTGAAATGTTTTGGTTTGTGATCATCGAGTTCTATGAATGACGTTTTTTGACAAAGTTCTGACTGATTTTTGGTCTGATTTGAGCTGTGAAGAGTTTCTTTCTGTTTAACCTTAAAACTCGATCAGTCTATAAAAATGGATTCATATTCAACATCAGAACTTAAAAAAAAAAAGTCCAGACCTGTGAAACTCTTCCTCAGTGCTTCAGCCTTCCTCTTCCATTTGATCATCCGTCCTTCAATCCTACACTTTCGTCTTTTCCCCACTTTGATTCATCCCCGCTTCCTCACGTCTCCTGACTTTCATCTGGTTTTACTTATTCTTCCTCCCGCTCCTCTTCCTCCTCCTGCAGACCCGACTCTGGTTGTTTTCACATTGTTTAGTTGCAATTAGAGCTGCAGCAGCCTGATCACTGTGATCAGTCAACAGTGACAGCCATTAGCCGGATCCCACCTCCGTGTGTGTGTGTGTGTGTGTGTGTGTGTGTGTGTGTGTGTGTGTGTGTGTGTGTGTGTGTGTGTGTGTGTGTGTGTGTGTGTGTGTGTGGTGTGTGTGTGTGTGTGTGTGTGTGTGTGTGTGTGTGTGTGTCCATTAGCTGCTTGGCCGCAGCACATTAACAGTCCATTCATTATCCGTGTGAATCTCCCTCTGCACTTAAAGCTTTGATCCGTAAAACCTCCAAACAACAAACTGAGGTGTGAACCTGCTGAATTATTACCACACACACACACACACACACACACACACACACGTTTCTCTTGCTTCTGCGAGACTAAATTATTCAGCTGCTCTCTGTTCTGAGCAACAATGTATCCAAACTAACAGCGATGTCCAAAACTCTGAGGCCCTCCGACATGCTTCAAGGTGTGTGTGTGGATGTGTGTGTGTGTGTTCGTCCTTCTGGAATGACAAATGAATAAGTAAAAATGTTTAATTTCAAGAGGTTTTTCTGGATTTGATGAGACGAGTTGAGTCAGGAGTCCAGAACAATGGAGTCAAACTTTGAACTGCGTCAGAACGTGAGCTGAAGCCTGTGGTTTCCCACCTGCAGGGGGCGCGACTGATCACCTCCAGCCTGAAGGGTGTGGCAATAAATGTGTAGGTCACAAAGAAAATTTGAAATTTGAGTAAACACCTTGTGGACTGTCGAGCACACCTGAGAAACAACTTCAAACTGTGACGAATAATAAAAATGACTTTTCCCATCATACGTTTGTTTCTCTTTATAGAAAATGTAATAAATAGTATCTATTAAGTGCTGCTCTTGGAAAAATGAAAGCAATGTGATCTAATATGTGTTAAAATAATGTAACTTCAGTTTAGTTTAGACCTCCTTTTGAAACGCATTAAAAACACAATCATTAAACAGTCTAAACTCTCAGACACTGAGGATTCACACTGTATATTATGAGCTGATGGTCTTCGTAGTTCATGTCATTCAGAAACTGTCATGTTCACAGTTGTTCTACAGATACTATTCTTCTATTTTTGATATTAAAACAACTTTTCTTTCAGGCCTAGTTAGCCCTGATTATGCTGACACTATTGGTTAGCTTTAGCGTTGGTCTGTTTTTTCTGACTAAAATAAATGGCTGTCAGTACATGACCGGTTAAGCATTTCATGAATCTTGTATTCTCATTTCATTATATGAACTGTTGGTGACATGGCAGCAGCACATTGTGAGCCTGCAGCGTTTGCAGCTGTTGTCGAGATATGAAGAGAAGAAAATAGGATCATAACGTATTATCACATTATAGAACATTCAAATCAATTAATAGTTCTCATTTTTATGATAATACTTAATAATAATAAAAAACTGTTTCCAGGCCGCAACGTGGTCATATTGTTACTATAAACAGATACAGAACTAGGTTTTGCTACTTGATGTTATAATGTTGAGATTGGTAAAAGAGAAATGAACACATCAGGATCAAAGCTACCTTTGCAATAGTCCAGTTTCCTCTCCTCACATCTCTAGAACATTTATTAGTGTGTAATATTTTCAGTAACAGGTAAATATGTTGTTTCAACTCTGTGAAGTTAAATGGACACCTTCACCTTATCTTTTGCGTGTTCAGGTCTGTAATTCTGGATTCAAAACAACACTTGAGGACACATTTTGTCCTTCATTGACAATGCCATTGCAACTGCAACAACAGGTGTAGCGTAAGGTCATTGAATTAGGAAGGTCCTTCATGAGCCTCAGAGCAGTCATTCTGTGTGTGTGTGTGTGTGTGTGTGTGTGTGTGTGTGTGTTCCTGGTGGTTAAAAAGTCTATTTTCCTTGTTGCTATTATGTCACTCATAATTGTTTCATTTTATCATTTGTTTATTTCTCTCGCATCCACCCATCCATCCATCCTCTCCACTCCTTTAGTACACATGATATCCTTCTTCAGATGCTCAGAAGTTGAATGAGACAGCTGTATCTTCAGTAAACAATATTCATTTGTGTTCAATCACTTGTAGCCAATAGATAAGGAACAACAGTGGTCCCAGTATGGAACCCTGAGGTGCTCCACAGAATTATTTAGCTCTGTTACACGATTCCAACTTTATCCAAACTGACTATTAAACTAGGTTCGAAATTCTTCCTCTCATCAAAAGTAAACTGACTTGCTATTGCTAATAATAATAATAATAATAATAATGATAAGTTTTATTTATAGCACACTTTATATTTGAAATGAAATCTCAAAGTGCTACAATGGGCACAGGGTTAAAATCAGCAATAAAGCATTACGATACAGCATACAGTTAACAATACATCTACTGATGCTCAAACTTGGACACATCATCAGTGTTGTATCCTAGGTTCATCGGGTGTTTCGGGTCTTGCAACAGACACCCTCCTCTAGGCGACCCGACCGAGGTGATCAATTCTCGGCCTGTGTCCAATTGGCATGCTACCCCCACTACAACCACTGCTCTCCCCTTTTCAACCAGAGCTACCTGGAGGCTCTTTCAGCTGCCTCCACGTTGTTGCCTATGGCCCTTCTGTGGTTCTCACCCGTAATGCCTAGTGTTTCGTAGGTTTTGCTCAGGGAGTAGCTCGCAAATCCCCGACAGCCTACCCCCACTGGCATGCACCTGGTCTTCCACCCGTTCCTCCGACAGTCCTCCACCAACTCTTGGTACTTCTCCCTCTTTCTTTCCTGGGCCTCCTCCATTCTCTCCTCCCATGGAACCGTCAGTTCCAGGAGGAAGAGTTGTTTTGTGGCTTCTGAGATCAAGATGATATCTGGTCTCAATCTGGACTGGGTGATGTGTGATGGAATCTTCAGCTGCCTCTCTAGGTCAACTGTCATCCCCCAGTCTCAGGCCGTGGAGAACAAACCCGCCGAGCAGTCCTTAGGTGCTCTTTCCAGTCTCTGTCCTTCCCTGACAAAGCAGATGGCCTTGGCTGTAGCTTGGGTGTATCTGCTATCCTTGATCGTCTTGTTAATTGCCTCCGCAATGGATTTGAAGACCTGGTCATGCCTCCATTGATACCGACCCTCGCTCAGCGCCCTGGAGCAGCTGCTCAGGATGTGTTCCAGCGTGCCTGTTTTGGAACACAGTGGGCATGCAGATGTCTCTATTTTGCCCCATGTGCGGAGGTTGGATGGGCTTGGGAGGACATCATATAGGATCAAGAACTTGATCCTCTGAGGATTCCACTGCCAGATGTCCTTCCAGGTGAGTCTTCGCTCCATCGCCTGCTCCCACTTCATCCAGGCACCCTGCTTTCGCATGGCCACTGCTCTGCTGGTTCGCTCTTCCTCGACTGGGGCTTGCACCTCCTCCTGCACCAACCTCTGCCTCTCTCTTCCACTGGCACAGTCGAAACCAATCGCTGGTTGGCTTCCAAGTCCGGCCCTGCCATGTGCCACTGTCCCCAAGATAGCCTTGTGCTTTAGCCGTGACTCTGCCTGCTCGACCGCATCGGATGCCCTCCACTTTCTCCCTGTCCTCACAACAATCCCTGCCCCGGACACTTTGGCATCTCTGGATCTAGAGTACTGCAGGTGTTCCCGTGTCCATGTTACAATAAACTCCTCCCTGACTGAGCGGAAGGGGAGCCTGAGTTTGTTGGTGTTGCCATACAGCCCAATGCTGCTCAGACTGCGTGGCAATCCTAGCCATCTTCGCAGATAACTGCTCAAAGACTTCCACCACCGTCATGGGGACCTCGTAGATGAGGAGAGGCCAGAGTATTCTTGGGAGGATCCCGTGCTGGTAGACCCAGGCCTTAAATCTTCCTGGGAGCCCAGACTTATACACTGCCCTTAGCCAGCTCTCTAGGTCTACGCTGGTTGCCTTGATAGAATCTGCATCCTTTAGACTGCAGTTGAAGACCTTACCAAGGCTCTTCACTGGCCTCTCGGTGACTGATGGAATCTGGTCTTCTCCCAGGCTGAAGCGAAATCTGTCTATGACTCTGCCCTTCTTCATTACCGGAGACCTGGACTTTGCCGGTTTGAAGCTCATCCGTGCCCACTTCATGACACGCTCCAACCCTTGGAGGATCCACCTGGCTCCTGGTACAGCTGTTGTTGTGACCGTGAGGTTGTCCATGAAGGCTCTGATGGGAGGTTGCCTTACTCTTGACTTGCTCAGAGGACCTCTACATTCTGGTTCAGCCGCCTTGACCAGCATGTTCATTGCCAACGCAAAGAGGGTCACTGAGATTGTGCACCCAGTGATTATTCCAACTTGAAGCTGGTGCCAGTCTGATGTCATCTCACCAGAGGAGACTCTCAAACTGAACTTGCTGTAGTAGTCCAGAATGATCTGCTTAACCTTCTGGGGGACATGATGTCTTTCTAGTGCTACTTCCACCAGCTTGTGGGGTATCGAGCCATAGGCATTGGCGAGGTCCAGTCACAGCACCACCAGGTCCCCTTTCCCCTCTCTCGCTTCCTTGATGAGTTGCGTTACCACGCCTGTGTGTTCCAGACAACCTGAAACTCCCGGTATTCCTCCCTTCTGCACTGACGTGTCGATGTAATTGTTGCTCAACAGGAAGTTGGAGAGTCTTTTGCCTACAATGCTGAAGAAGATTTTGCTCTCAACATTGAGCAAGGAGATAACGCGGAACTGGTCGATGTTCTCGGACTTCTCGTCTTTCGGTATATACACTCCCTCTGCATACCTCCATGAATGAGCTATCTTCCCTCTCCTCCAAATTACCTTCAGAGCCTTCCAAAGCTGATGTCTAAGCTTTGGGCATTTTTTATAGACCTTACACGGAACTCCGCTTGGGCCTGGGGCTTAGTTTGCCTGTGCTCTCCGCACCACTTCCTCGACTTCACTAAGGCAGGGCTCCTTGAGGTTGAACTCTGATGTGGGATCTGGTGGTACTGCCAGTGCATCACATGGACCCAGCGGATGTTCTCTGATAGGGTCACTGTACATGGCCTTGAGGTGCTCGTCGATGGCATCCTTGGAGCAGGTAAGGCGGCCAGACCTCTTTTGGCCAAGAAGCTGCTTGCTCAACTTGAAGGGATTGGCCAGGAAAGCACTTCTCTTCCTGGCCCGCTCCCTCCGCCTCCTCCTGTGAAACTCTGCCCTCCGCAAGGTCAAGAGTTGTTTCCTTAGAATTGCTCTCAGGTCTGCTTGGCCAGCTCTCTCAACTTCCTCTGCTGACCTGAACCGCCTCTTTAGCAGCTTAAGCTCTTTCCTGAGATCCTGGATCTTTCTTACTCGGTGGTTACGAGCATTAGCCAATGGTGCGGGCTTGGGAGCCGCAGTTCCGAAACGATCAGCCGCGATGCTTACAATGAGGGTGGCCATTGTTTCCAGTCGACGGTCCACGTCCCCTACATACAGTAAAAGCAACATTGGTATGCCTTTCTGAAAAAGAAGGTCTTGAGTCCTAATCACAGCAGGCTAATGCTAATATTAATCACAGCTACCACGGCTGCAGGCTAATGCTAATGTTGCTGACAGTTTTCATGTCTTTCATGTTGGATGACCTGTTTGAGTTCATTTTCCTTTAGTAAACTTGTTTATATTGGAATAGTAACAGATTACTGCACCTTCAGATCACGCTAATGCTAATGCTAACAAAAACAAATTCAGAACGATGGGACTTCTCCAGGTGTCAAACTGTTTTGACATGTTTTACAAAAGTAATGAACTGAAATTTCCTTGTTTTAATTGTGTTGCATTTATTCCATCTATCTATTCATACATTCATCCGTCCATCCATCCTTCCATCCACCCTTCAAGCCTTCATCCATCCATCCATCCATCCATCCATCCATTCATCCATCCATCCGTCCTTCACCCCCTCCTCCTCCACTTTAATTCTCCAGCAGACCTTTACATTCAGACAATCTCCTCTTTCTCATCTTCACTCGTTCTCCCTTCATCGCCCATCTCTCCACTCGTCCCGCATCTCTCCCCCCATCGCCCGCCCCCCCCTCCCTCGTTCCTCTCGTCTCGTCCTCTCCCTCCGTTCATCTGTGGAGGGGCGATTCATATAAATGTCAGGAAATATCAGAGCCGGGGTGGTGGGATTAGGCGGCGAGGAGAAGATACACTGATACCAGCAAATATAACGCTCCGACAGGACGGCCAGCACCGAGGATTAGGACACACACACACACACACACACACACACACACACACACACACACACACACACAGTGCTCTGGATGAAGGGTTTCATGTCGTATGAGAATACGGCGCCGTGTGACTTTGCCGCTGTGTCGCTGCATTTTAAAGATCCGCCTCGCGTATGTGAAGGGGTGTCGGGTTGCACGCCGTGGACGGAGGTGGCGGTGGAGTGTTTGTGTGTTCGGAGCGATGAGCGAAGAGGCAGAGAGAGGAGAAAGGGAGGAAAGAGGGAAGGCAAGAAAGGTGTTTAATACGAGTGTGAAAGCAGTGTAATATTTAACAGCTTAGTGGGATTTGTCTGTCACATTACAGGGGATTGGACTGAGTCTGGTCACACACACACACACACACACACACACACACACACACACACACACACACACACACACACACACACACACACACACACACACACCCGCACATGCTGGAAAGGTGAATGAATGTTTTCACTGACAGCTGCTGAATCTGAATCTTTCTCTGCAGTTTCATTGCTCAACATTTTATAAAACTGTCATCACGCGCAGACGATCCATGTTTTCCCCGTGAAGGTTGAGAAGAACAAAACACGAATATATAGAAATATTCTCTTTCGTCCCAATATTCTCTTCAAACTCACTCACTCTCGGTCTCTAAAAGCACCTAAAATTTTACGTGCCGAAGAAAGTCCAAATTGAGATTAAAAAAAACAAACCAACCATTTATTTTTCAGCCTCACATTGTTAATTTAAAATTCTTGAACCATTTTTCTTTCCAATCCAGTGCCTGATCTATCCACCCCCCCCCACCCACCCCCTTCAGCTCCTACAGTCCAGTCTTTCAACCTCTTTGCTCCATTCTTTCTTTATTTTCTTTGTTTTGCTAACTGAGGGCGCAGTCGAGATGCATTCTGCACAGTCAAACTAACGGGTTATGCTTCAAAATAAAAGCCTTGAGAGAGGCCCGTGTCTGGGAACATTCCAGAAAAGTTGCACTTCCCCGTTTCCACAGACAGAGTTTTAAAAAAAGTTGCTTTTTCAGCGACTCCAACCACTGTTGTCATGTAAACGGAGCCTGAGCACATTGTAGTTATCACGTTCATATTTATGCTACCACTTTATCTTTCTAGTGACTGGCTGATGTGGAAAAGGGGGTGGGGCCTGAACCACAGACCCCGACTTCAGTAAAGCTATCTGAAACTTCACAGATGCGGGTTGGGCGGCGTTTTTCACCTCCCAGTTTAACTTTCTTCAAACCGAGAACGGCTTCAGACTTGATGAGAAAGTATTTAAATCAGCAGGTTTTCCTCCTCCAGTCCCAACAAACAAATCCTGAGATCTCAGCCTCATTAATGCTTCTAAATGTAGCAGCATAGTTACTGGAATATGTAAATATATATAGACGGCCCTCCAGGGATTATAGATCCGTGTTTATTGAGGCCCTCGTGACCCCCCCTGCACCTGAAACACACTCAGGATCAATCCCAGGTTTAAATCCTGCTCCACTCCTCCCGCTACGCCGGCTGGAGCACAAACACTGTATACACGTGTGTGTGTATATATGTGTGTGTGTGTGTGTATATTTCATTTTCCTCTTTCAGGAGTCTGTAGCGTACCGATTTCCCCCGGGGGAGGGGGGCGAGGGGGGGCGAGGGGTGTGTCAGGGAGTGTGAGGTGGAAGGGAGGTGATGTGTTGAGATTAGACAGCAGCCCCCGTGTCCAAAGGCTGGTCCCTTCGGACACGGGGGACACAAATCCTATTAGAGAGCTGAACCAAAACAACCACCCCCATCTGCACACACGTGCACACACACACACACACACACACACACACACGGAGGACAGGTGTACATGGAGTCACACACTTCCACTAAACACACTCAGACTTCAAAGAGAACACAAAGACGCTGCAGCTCAACGATGAATTTTAAAATCTCAGGACATAAATATAGTGTGTGTGTGTGTGTGTGTGTGTGTGTGTGTGTGTGTGTGTGTGTGTGTGTGTGTGTGTGTGTGTGTGTGTGTGAGGGAAAATTTCTGTCGCACACATGTTCAGGTAAAATGTGATAAGTGACCTCCTGGGTGGGACCCCACACAGTCTGAGCTCAGTTAAATAACATTTAACACCTACCAGTGTGTGTGTGTGTGTGTCTGTGTGTGTCTGTGCGCGTGTACGTGTGTGTGTGTGTGGAGAGGAAGTACTTGTACCCTTGTGATGGTGACTGGTTGTCACTTGTGTTTGTGTGGTGTGCGTGCGTGCGTGTGTTATGCGTGTGTGTGTGTGTGTCTTATCAGTGTAGCTGGTGGAGACAGCTTGTTGGCCTCGGGCCTCCATTTCACCCTACAGACCACACAGAGGAGGACAGAAGAGGGGGGAGGAGGGAGGAGGGGGACGGGGGGGAGGGGGGGGGGGGTGTGAGGTGTAGTTGGGTGAGGAGTATTTTACCTCTGAGTCTGCAGGAGGACGACTCTCTCGGTGTGTTTAACGAGGAGCAGAGCTGAAGAAGTTACTGTTTGTGTTTGTGTGTGTGTGTGTGTGTGTGTGTGTGTGTGTGTGTGTGTGTGTGTGTTCACGCCTTCTATTTTCTTCGTTATCTCACCAGTTTGTCTCTTGACCTCAAATAACTCCAAATGTTTTCCTTTTTTTTTTCCAGTCGAAACAAGACAAGTGACACTTAATTCAATATGTCTTCAAAAACTTGCACAATTTAAACATTTTCAATAACTCTCACCTCATGCTGTCTTAATGTTCGCAGTTCCAAACATACAGTGAAATATGTGAAGATCGAGCCCATTTAGCAGCGTTCATATAATACTTTCTTTTGTTTTTCTTTAATATGAGGACTTCTACTTGTACTGGAGGACAGACTTTCTGTCTAAAGTCAGATTTGTTGGTGATGGTGGGCATTATGCCCTCAGTTGAGATTTGTAGGCTCACGCCAGGTCCTCAAAATTTAACTTATTCACTCCGGATGGACGTGTGAGGACAAAGAAACAAACGGGCATCAGCCATCGAGCTGGCTGGTTCCATGCAGATCTGACAGGAGCAGAAAGATGGAGGAGAGGAAGGAGGAGGAAGAGGAGAACAAAGAGAAACTAGAGGAGGAAGGTAATGGGAAAAATCAAGAGCATGAAGAGAGGGAGGATGAGGAGAAAGATCAAAAGGAGGTGGTGAAAAAGAGTAGAAGAAAAAAGTACGAGGAGGACAAAGAAAGAGGAGTAGAAGAGGAAGACGAGGGAGATGAAGGTGGAGGAGGAGGAGGAATAGACCATGAAGAAAGAGAGAGATCAAAAGAAAGACGACTGGTTGAAGATCGTAAAGGAGGAAGAGGAGAAAAAGACTGAACAGAGCAGGAGGAGGAAGGAGAGAAGCAGGAGGTCCACCAGGAGAAAGGAGGAGGAGGTGCAGAGCAGGAGGAGAGCAGGAGGAGGAGGAGGAGGTGTGTCCGGGCCAGACTGCAGCCTGGTGAACATGCAGAGCGTCTCCTCTCCTCCTCTGAGTGATTTAAATATTGACCTCAGGTTATTACCGGCTCTTTAAATCAAATTACGGCGTGTTGGACTCCTGCCTGATACCGACCAGCCAATCAGGCGGCTCGTCCCCGCGCCGCGCCGCACTTTACATAAATCCAGATTAAAGTTGGGAAGTTTGGAGCACACGGCGACACTTCATCAAGATAGTTAGTGTTTAAAAAAAAAAGTGCCGGTGTTAATCCTGGCTTTAAGATCGTTTCCAGCTGGTTTAAGAAGCGATAAAAAAGTGAGAGCTGAGCTGCTGCGGGGCGTCGGCGCTCCTCGCTGCTCCTCGCTCCTCGCTCCACACCAACAAACTCTGGAAGGAGAAGCCTCCACATGAAAGTGAACCAACGCAGGACGCTTGGGGACGTCTCACTCCTTCACTCTCAAACACAAACCACCTCTCCATGAGCAAAATGAAACCTGAACTTCAGACCTGAAACGCCACACAGAGTAAAGTAGCTTCAAGTAGAGTCAGCTTAATGAAATAACACTTATAACCTAAACTGAAGTGAAGAGAATGAATTTCAGCGAGTTTGATAAATAAAGGCAACATATTATAGTAAATCCATTAAAATATAGTAAAATTGATGGTGCAATGAGGAAGAAATTTGCTATAAAAATAATTAAAATAATTCCTATTGTTCACTTGTTATTGAGAAAACTTTCCCTTTAAACAATCCGTCTTCATCAACAATGTCTTGGTCAAGTTTTTTTCTTTCAAATTCAGTAGTTTCAGGATGGAACAGCTTCAGTGGGCGGGGCTTGGTTCCAGGTTCCAGAGCCAATCATGTGTGAGCTCCCGTGGTGGCCATCCATTGGTCACATGCACAAACGGCATGTGCTGCTCGGATGACGCTAAACTCACTTAAAGTCTCTCAAACTGGCAACCTGTTCAACACTCTCCAAGGAGAAGGGGGAGGTAAGTTCTGTGAAGTGATGTTACTTATTGCACCTTTAATTAAGTATGATACATTTAATAAATCTATCCATCCATCCATCCATCCATCCATTTTCCATCGCTTATCCGGGACCGGGTCACGGGGGCAGCAGTCTAAGCAGAGATGCCCAGACTTCCCTGTCCCCAGACACTTCCTCTAGCTCTTCCGGGAGGATCCCAAGGCGTCCCCAGGCCAGCCGAGAGACAAAGGCTCTGCAGCGTGACTTAATAAATCATTAATAGAAGTAAATCTAATAGAGTTATGGAAACATAAGCTTTATAATGTCAACTCAATGAAGTTAATCAAACTTAATAAAATAAACTTAACAAGTATAGGCAACTTCATTATGTAAACATAACTTGGTAAAACTTAAAGTAAACTTCAGTAGGTGTAGTGAATTTAATCATAAATATTAAAATGAAATAAGCTTAAACAGTAATGGACTCAGAAACGAACATAGTAACATGTTGTAAATTGAAGAAGGTAAGAAGAAAGTAATAACTTAAATCAAATTTAATAAACATTAATGTATAGTAAACTTGATGAAGTAAAACAAAGTTACCATAAACTTAATACTGTAAACTTAATGTAAATATTATAAACACGACAACAAAAGTAAACAATGTCAGCTAAAGTGAATGAAGTAAACTTATTACAGCGATCCAAATAAAGTTTTGTTTTCCGTGGCTCTGAACACTGTTGTCGTGTAAACAGACCCTCAAAACACAACAGAAGTTTTCCGTTTTCACATGAAGACGTTTCGTCTCTTCTCCTCTAACATCGAATCCATGTTCAGTTTCATGGAAAAGCTCTTCTGGTTTGTGTTTGAATCAGCTGAATCCCTGCCCTCCACGTCCTGCCGTCACGCTGTAATTAGTATTTATGAGTTTTGAGGCGTTGTTGGTTCCCCGTCCTCCTCTCCGTCTCTCCGTCTCTCCCAGTCCGTCGGGTAGAAATGAGCTGATAATTGCCGCTTTAGTCAAACAAAGTTGAACACATTAAAGTTCTTTGAGCGGTTTCCTGACCTTTTTCCGTGATATCCCGCACTAATGTCTTTAATTATCGCCGATAATCTGCCGCATGACTGGAATCGGACGCTTTTAATGGTGCGTCGGGCGAACGCCTGGTTTGTTGGAGGCTTTCCTCTCCTCCCTCCCACCTGCAGTGTCTCAAACAGCCAAATGAAATATGCAAATAATGGCTGCCGATCCCAATAAGAAATAATTAACGCAGTCTGCTCTGGGTGGCAGCAGGTATTAGCATGCCGGAGCTCTCCAAAATGTAATTTATAAAGCCAGTTTTAAAAAGGGGGGAAAAAAAGCTCAGTGGCTCTTTCTGTGTCTTTGCCGGCGGCGATGTGACGTCTCTAATGCACTCAGAGAGGAGGACACCGATAGCACGCTTTTCATTTTCCATTCCTGATATTCCTCAAATATTTAATTACAGGGAGGTAAAAGTGAACGTGGAAAATGGAAACTGTTTTTCTTTTTTTTTCTAATCCGCAGATGGTTTGTGCCACATTATCTTGTTAAACAGTAGAAATGAAAAAAAAAAAAAGAAAAAGTTTGGATTTTCATTTAGCTGAGATTCAGAGCTTTTAACAGTGACAATGTAAAGATTTTTTTTTTTTTTAATGTTTTGGGTGTGTAAAATTTTTTTCTTCTTTTTTTGTTGATCTGTCTCCATGGAAAAGGAAAGAACTCCAACTTTTCTGAAACTGTGCTGCTGCTCATGCACACCACGGCCGTCATGAAGCGAATAGGTTTTATAACAGAAACAACAGCGCCAACATGTGGCCAACAGTGTGCGTTTAAAGCGGTTCGCTTTTGCCAAAACCTGCTAATGCTAATTCTAGCAGGACGCGATTGAAAGACAGCAGCTTTTTAGCTGTTGTTTTCAACAACATGCCGACTAAGACCAGCTGCTCTTCGCTGGAGAGCAGATTTTAGACGAGGCTGGAAGTGAAGCCAGCTCAGCGCGGGAAGGAAAAACACCTGGAACTTACATCAAGTTACATCAGGACGCTTTTATTATGGAGCTAAACAGAGATCAGACTGATCCTTTAACAAGGAGAGCATGAAGGACTGTAAAACACACACACACACACACACACACACACACACACACACACACACACACACACACACACAGTCAGCATCAGATGCTCGGCCAGTAATTACAGCCTACAGTGCAGCTTGTTGTCTTTTATTTAAGGACAAGATGGAGAATCTTTGATCAGAAGCAGATAGAAAGACAAACTGCGTGTGTGTGTGTGTGTGTGTGTGTGTGTGTGTGTGTGTGTGTGTGTGTGTGTGTCTTGATGTATGAATACAAATGAGTGAAATAATATCAAAATGTGGTTTTGATTGTGTAGCTTTGAGAGCAGAGACAGGGAGGGGGGATGTAATTAAGTCACCAGGAGGAGTGTGTGTGTGTGTGTGTGTGTGTATATATGTGTGTGTGTTGTGTTCATGAGCATTTGTGTGTCTGTGTCTACCCGTGTCTCTGCATAGTTGCATAAATTTATATTCATGTGTAAGATCATATGTCTATGAAGTGCGTGTGTGTGTGCGAGAGAGAGAGACTGTGGGCATGCATGCTTGCGTGCTCCCGTGTGTGTGTGTGTGTGTGTGTGTGTGTGTGTGTGTGTGTGTGCAGAATTCCTTCACCAGCGCTCCCTAATGAAAAGTAAACAGTGTCCAGTGTTTCAGAACATCCCTTCAATCAGCTGGAAAATACCCGGAGCAGTAAGGCGGAGGAAGTTTTCAGAAAGTGAACAGTCCAGATCCCATCGTCGTCCAACCTCGCAGAGCTCACCAGGAAATTACATTTCTGTTTGTTTTTAGAAATCGGAGTGGACTAATGAAGGTCCTCCTCCAGTAAACAGGAGTTTAGTGAAATAGCAGCCGTCTGGATGAAAGCTGTGCCAAACTTAAGTATCTAAGGCAGAGTTAATGTGACGCTTTAAAGTGAAAGTGGAAAGGTTTCCCGTTTTGGGAGTCATAGAAAACTTTTTGAAAACAGCTCCCAAGGTGGAACTTTCTGAAAATCCTCCAACTCCATCTCCGTGGAAGCATTTCGACTCCTTCTCCATGTAAATGGGGGTAAATTGAATTGAAATGCAAGTCCTTTATTTGCCTCACAGAGGGAAATTGCAGTTTTCCAGCAGCAGTATAACAAACAGAGAAAAGAAATAATAAATAGAATAGAAATGTTAAAATTCAAAAAGCTGACCAAACGTAGAATATGGCCCAATTGCAATCATTTCCTAATCCAATACTTTCATTGTTTTTGCAATTATAGAACAGAAGAAGAAGAAGCGTGAAAGATTTATTTCGAAAATCTACTTTTAGATATCCGTTTCTCTGCCTTGAGTTTTATTTTGAAAAATGCTTCAGTTCGCCAGCGCTGCAGTGCTTCATGTGTTTTCATGACCAACACAAACAGCCGCTCCGTGTCCGGGCCTGACATCCTGACTACGTCACTGTCAGCGCTTCTGCCGTTTCCACGGAAACAGACCTCGTTTGCAAAGTGTTTCAGTGTAAATGTGGCACTTCTCTGAAGCTAAAATGCAAAAACGATGTTTTCACTGGGAGTGCTGTCATGTAAACGGGGTTTTGGTTACTAATTCGATGATGAAGTGATGACGAACAGGAGAGACGAATGGAGAAAGTGGAACGTGAAGATCGACGGAAGTTCAGTAATTGTTGGAAACTCTGGGAATAAATGACACAGATGTGTAGAAAAGACAGAGGCAGCCGAGCAGAGAGATGAAGGATGGATGGAGCGATGATGAAGATGGAGTGATGAAGACGAGCAGCAGAGGGGTGGAAACACACCGGCCAATAAAGGGAAGAAGCCAGGATGGAACAACATGCATTAGAAACGGAGGGCGGAGAGAAACAAGAGATGGATAGAATAAAGTTTAACAGCTGAAAGGAAGAAGAGAAAGAGAGAACAAGAGGAGGACGGGGAAAGAAAATATAAGAACAAAAGATGAGAGGAACACGGGGGGGGGGGAGAGGAGTCGATGAAGAGTGATAAAGGCAAGGTTGAGGAGTGTGTGTGTGTGTGTGTGTGTGTGTGTGTGTGTGTGGATAGATGGATGTGACGGAGGTGTGGAGGCTGTTTTTGTCTCTCTACCTGTGAGGCACAGTAAATCAGAGGCAGATAAGGTAATTCTCCGAGCCGTACATCATCCGGCTGCTGACACTTTTATGGCCAGCAGATTGGCTGTAAGGGCCGCTGATTACAACGAGAGAGGGGGAGGAGGGGAGGGGGTGAGGGAGGGAGGGAGCGAGGGAGGGAGGGAGGGAGGGAGGGAGAGTTATATATGATAAATACTATAATCCTGAAAATCCTCAACAAATTCATTAAACTTGATATTTGAAGCCTTTTCTTTTTTTTTCCCCTATTTTTCAGAATTAATTTCAATTAATTCTATTGTTAGTTCAAGGCACTTTAACAAAGAAAAACCCAACAATTCCACATGAGCAAGTAGAAGAGACACTGGGAAAGAAAGAAATCCCCAGATTAATGCTGATTCAGTAACACTTTTAATAACACATCATTACTATTATCATTATCATTATTTCAGTTGAGGAAATTGTCACTCAACCCATGTAACGTGACTTTCTTGGATTCCATTTCTGTATTTATGAAGATCCTTCAGATGCTACATTTGCTAAGCTTCTGAAATCTTGCTGTTTCCAAACAGAGTTCTTAGTCGTTCTCGTGCAGATGTGGAAATCCATCTGGGGAACCGTTAAATGGCCAAATTCCCAGTTTGAATTCCAACAATCCTTTGACCAAGACCAGACCAAGAACTTTAAAGGAGTCATATTATGCAAAATTCACTTTAAAAAGGTGTCTTTACAGTCATATTACCTCCCAGAGCCTCTGTATGAGCCTCCAGAAGTGAAAAATTCAGTCACCTCCCTCAATTGCGCACTCCACTTTTAAGGAAATATACACTGAAACACACGATTCTGAAATCTTACTTTGTGTACGTCATCAAGAGGAACAACCACTCCCCCCCCGGAAGAGGACCCAGCCTTTGGCCGCCCCCGGATAGGTGGTTATAGTAGTATGTGTTGCCGTAGCCTCAGTAAGACATTCAAATTTGAAAATTGTCTTTTTCCTCCTTGTCTCGCTACACCACATTTTTGACAATAAAACTGAAACTTAAGCTGAAACGGTCAAGGAGACGTGCCTCTGACTGTGCCCCCACCGTGTGAGAGAGTGGGCGTGGCCAGATGCATTCAAGTGCATCCCGGAAAGTAGGCTGTGAAAAATAGGCTGTTCGGAGGAGGGCTCCTCAGAGCCACTTTTTAGACCGCTCAAACTCCGAACAGAGGATCAATTTTGTGTGAGCAAACTTATATACTATGTTTTTGGGCTTCTGTGACCGATATGAAGTGACTGAAAAATAGCATAATATGGGAGCTTTAAGGGCTGAGATCAAGGCAAGACCAAGACCCAGTGAAGACTATGAGGTGCTGACGGCGAGTCAAGACAACGAGACGACCAAGACTTTAAAGGGCCAAGACCAAGGCAACACCAAGACTTTAGATGGACCAAAACCAAACCAAGGCAAAGAGAAGATCAAGACTTCAAGGGGCCAAAATCAAATCAGGATTAACCCTAGAGCGTCTCAAGACCAAGATAAGACGAAGACTTTAAGGTGCTGAGATCCAGTCAACACCAGGACCACAGCATCCCAAGACCGAGTCAGAACCAGAACCCTGTAAATCTGGTTTTGAGACTCAGGCCGCTGTTTGAGCACTGGAGCAGTCCCCCTCGGACGGTGCAGCCTCTGAATATTTTAAAGCTTCACTCTGGGTGCAGATCCACATCGGACTCAAACATTACTGATGCCGCTGGTGGTTAATTACAATTTCATGACCTCCTCCAGTAAAACGAGTCCGGTCTGTGAAGGGCGGGTGGGTGAGGGAGGTGGGGGGGGAGGGAGAGGGGGAGGGGAAGCAAAATGGCCGCTGAGAAATGGCTGCTGGCGCATGGATGTGTGTTACTGTATGTGAAGCGAAAGCAGAGGGTGTTTATTTAGTATTTATTCTGCACTTCATCATCTCCCCTCCGCTAATCCACTGGCTGCTGAACGCACCACTGACCACGCCGTATCGCTAACCTCTGCCTGGATCAGTGTGTGTGTGTGTGTGTGTGTGTGTGTGTGTGTGTGTGTGTGTGTGTGTGTGTGTGTGTGTGTGTGTGTGAGAGAGAGAGAATGATGTCTATCCCACCATCTGAAACCTTGTTAAATATTCATTGACAATTATTCCGCTTTGACCAAGGAGTTGGATGATGCTGCTGCAGAGAGAGAAAGTAAGTGTGTGTGTGTGTGTGTGTGTGTGTGTGTGTGTGTGTGTGTGTGTGTGTGTGTCAGAGACTGAGTGAAAGCATGTGAGATGAAAGTCAAGAATAATAGAAGAGTGTCTGGGAGAAATTATGATAAATCACTTGTGTGTAAAATCATTAAAAAGACCTGCAGACACACCAAAAAACGCTGATTGACAGAAAGACAACACCCACTCTGTCTCTGGCTTTCTCTCTCACACACACACACACACACACACACACACACACACACACACACACACACACACGAGATCAGGTGAGCATATTAAATATTAAATGTGAAATGGTGCCCTTGGTCGACTTTCCCGCTATCTGCGGGCTGAGTCTGGCTGAGAGAGACTGAAGTGAAACCCTCCTGCTTCATGTGTGAAGCTCTCCTCGTGCACGCTCTCCACCTGCACGCTTTGCAGGATCATCTGACCAAGCTGCATCGCCAGAAACGCCAGCTCCCCTCTGGCTGCAGAGTTGGAGCTGTCCTCAGGTTTCTCCCCGTCACCTCCGTCCCGTTAGCCTCGGTTTCGTCTCCCTGACGCTCCCGGATTCACGTGACGGTTTCCACGTGTTCAGATCTGCCGACGAGCGAGTCAAGAGATCTGAACCTTCCAGCGTCGTCTTATTTTTTATTTTTCTAATTCTCCCAGGAGCTTTAGTGTGGCCTTGTTACCGTGGAAACCATAATAAGCCAGTAAAGGAGACCCTCGGGGGCCGTGGTGGAGTATTGTGACAGATGTCAACAGCTGTAAAGCCTTTCGCTGTCAGAGAGACGGAGGACACACTCTCTCTTCCTTCTTTCTTTCATTCTGTCTTTTTTCTTCTCTTTTTGTTGTTTCTTGTTCTTTTTTGTTCTTCAATTCTTGTTTGTTTTCCTTCTTTCATATTTGTTTCTTATTGGTTTGATTTTTTTCCTTGTGTTGTTTCCTTTCTTTTCATCTTGTTTACTTGTTTGTTTTTTGTGTTCTTTCATTCATTTGATTCATTCTTGTTTTCTTCTGACATTGTTGTCCTTTTTTCCCCTGTTTTTTGTGTCCTTCTGCCTTGTTTGTTGCTTTATTTTTCTTCTTTCCTTATTTGTTTGGTTCTTCTTATTCTTTTGTGCTTTCTTGCTTGTTGGTTTGTTTTTTTCTTTTGTGTTCTTTTGTTTTGTCTGTGTTTCTTGTTTGTATGTTTTTTTGTTTCTTGTTTGTTTTGTGTTCTTTCTTTCGTTTCATTTTGTTTGTTGATGACGCTCTTTCTTACATGTTCTTTGTTTCTTTTTTGGGTTCCCTCCTCCGTTTTGTCTTCCCTTTGTGTTTGTTCCCTTCTTTCTTGTTCTTGTTTCTTTCTTTCTCTCTTGAGGTTTCCAGCTGCTGTTTTACTTTTGATTAATGCTCCATGTTTCACATTGAGAATAAGTGGGGGAATGTTGTCCTTGAATGCAACGTGAAGAACAGGAAGGACTGAAGGAGGCCGAGGAAAGAGGAGGAGTGGGAGACAGTGGGTCGTCAGCAGAGCTGGACTGGAGTTTCTCTCCCTTCGTCACGTCCCAGACGCTCGCCGTCAAATTACATCTAATAGCGGAGAATTACGTAGAATGGACCTTAATTACCTGTAATTTACCCCCCAAAATCTTAATTCCCCTCTGCCACCCACCACGTAAATAAATGCCACATCTAATTTGCTTGTTTTGGAGACCACTAAGTGCAGGCTGATGGATATGAGAAGCCTTTGAATCGGTTCGAGGTAATTTGATTCTGGAGGAGCTCGCTGCATTTTTAATGTTGTGGACTCAGTCAGGCGTGAGCTCATTTTCTTTATTGTTTCCCACCAATCAGAAGAAGTGTCGTCCCCGGTGTGGAAACGGTGTTTAAGTTTTAAACTGTGACCGTGAGTCGTTGTCCGGCGGTTCAGCTCCTCACCTCTCGGGGGCGCTGTGGGTCACAGGCGTGGCTGCAGGTAGCGTGTGTGCAGGCATATACTCTTCATGAACACATGAATCATTAAATCATTAATCACTAAAAGTGTAATATCGTCTCATTAATGAATAAATCCTCTGACATACACAAACATATCAAACCTCAGGATAGTTTTAACTTTTATTTGTATTCAGTTTTCTTGCTTCTTCATAGTTGCGATGGTTTGTCATGATGCAGGTTTTTTTGTACTCCTCCTCCTCACTGATGATCCACAAACGGGAAACACATAGTTAAAAACGCAAAAAAAAGAGAAAGATCAAATCAGTTTATACATTTTAACTGAAGAACTGTCTGTTTTATTTATCTGCACACTCCTGATGAAAAAACACACTGATCGCCGTCATCTGCATCCCCTCTCCTGTTGTCTGTGTGTGTGTGTGTGTGTGTGTGTGTGTGTGTGTGTGGAGCATGAGCTTCTTGTGAAGTTGTTTTTTAAATCATATTTGATTTCATGCATAATTAGTTCGACCATCAGCAGCTACCGGCCCTCATGCTGGGTACACACACACACACACACACACACACACACACGCACACACGCACACGCACACACTCGTACATACATAAATACATACATATATATACAAACACATTCATGCTGAAACTGAAGTCATAAATTTTTTACATTTAAAAATACGCTGCTTTACCTGTTAAAGTGTGTGCGTGTGTGTGCGTGCTTACACATGCACGTGAAAAGCCCACAGGCGTCCTCCAATTTGCCGATAGAGAGAGAGAGAAGGAGTTAGAAAAAGAAGAGGAGTCGTCTTTGCTTTGCTGGAGACTCACTTGCAGTCGGATTAAAAACTTAATTATGTTTTAAAATGATATTTTAATTAAATATGTAGGGGAGCTGAAATGGATTGGCACCAAAATAATTAATCAAACATCTGAAAAGAAAAAAAAAAAGAAGGCTGAGCTGCATCTTTCTGCTTGGACCAGCAGAAAGTAAAGTCAGCGGGCTGTCAGCTTCCTTTTTGTTTCATATTATCGTCCTTCAGAAGCTCGTCTCTATCAAAACCTGGAGCCTCACCTGCTGACTGAAGTTTCATCTTGTGTCTTTTAAAGCTGAACTGTTGAATTTGTCACATTAGAATCCATTTTCATCCAGCTGATGGACGTTTGTCGGGTGTACAGACTGTTTATTAAAACGCCTTTAGCGCTGCTGCTGAAATCCACTGATCCCACTTTCCCAGTGGGAATCTCCCAGTTGGATTTGTAGTTATGTCAGAGTTGTAGTTCTGCATTTGAATCAAACTTCTACTGCCGTCAAACAACACAGGAACAACAATAATCAGATCCTGATTCGACATTCGGCTTCACCAAAATAAATGTGATTCAATATTATGAATGAAGTTAAAGTTTAGAAGAGCAGAATTAGTCTGTAATTATTGCCTAATGAGCAGAGTAAAGAAACAAGTCATTGTTTTTTCAACACTCGTTCCTTCTTCCTGTCTCTTTTTTCCCTCTCTGTTTAACTGAGCAATCAGTTTCTGTATGATTCAGTTTGGGGGATGATGGAGAGATGGGAGGTGGAGGAGGAGGAGATGATGATAGAGGCAATCAATATTTCTAGCATTCTAATTAAAGCCTCTCAGTGGAATAAATCCATGTAATTATCAGTAAATGAAATACAAGGTCACTCCACCTGATGGAGGGATGAGGTGGAGGAGTGGACGGAGGATGATGAGGGACGGACGGAGGACTGAAGGATGATGGAAGGTTAAGGTGGAGGGATGTGGTGGAGGAGTGATGATGGTGGATGGATGATGATGATGGAGGGATGGTGGTGGAGTGAATTCCAGTTTGTGCTGATCGTAATGTGATCCTGAACAAGAAGGAGAAATGAAGCCAAATCTCTAAAGTGAAGAAGAGACTGAAAGGAAGTCATTCAAAACAAAACTAAAACAGAAAGTGTCACAGAAAGTTTCAGAACCAATGGAGAGAAGACGAAACGGATAAATTAGCACCGAACATGAGGAGAACTCTAGACCTGTGAAAATAGAAAACAGCTGATTTAATGAGAACCAAACAAGAAAAAGATGAAGAAGTAGAGGGACAGGAACCAACGAATGATCAGTGATCAAAATGATGAAGAGATGCTGCAAAAGAGATGAGAAGAAGCAGTGAGGATAATGGAACTAAAGATGGAACCAGAACCACCTGGACCAGCAGATAACAAGGTGATGAACCAGAACCAAAGAAGGAACCTCGGACAATCAAACAGATCCCAATAAAAGTTCAGAACGGATGAGGTGAGACTAGAACCAGAGAGGAACTGATCACTGTTCAGGGAATGAGTGACAGCAGAGAGGAGAGAACCGGGATGGAAGGAAGAAAGCCACTGACTCGGTGAGAACCAGGAATAATCACCAGGAGATGAATAAGAACGGAGCAGCAGGAGGAACTGAGGGCAGGAGAACCAAAGAAGGAACAAGAAACAGAGACTCTTAAAAAGAGAAATGGAGGGAAAACCAAGGAGCCAAAGCTTGAGATGGAACATGGGAACCAGAGAAGAAATGAGAGCTGGAGAAAGAACAAGAACCAGTGATCGAGGAATCGCCGGTTGTAACCGGGGATGGAATCGGAACCGATGAGCGAAGAGCGATGATCCGAACAAGAACACACACACGAGGAATTACTGAGGACTGGAGACGGAACCAGGGTCAGAAAAGGATCAGGAACCAGGAAGGAAGCAAAAGAAGAACCCCGGGAGAACAAGAGGAGGAAGAGCAAGAACCAGAGGAAAGAGGATACTTTAACCAATAACACACACACACACACACACACACACACACACACACACACACACACACACACACACACACACACACAGCCTGTCCTGAATAGATGGTCCTGCGGGTTTCTGCCCTCCTCTCGATGTTGAATTAACAGCAGCGAGGAAGATAAACACTAAATAAATGACTGAACCCGGCTGGAGACTTTCACATCTCTTCTTCCTCTCTCTTCCTTCCTTCCTTCCTTCCTCCATCCCTCTCTTCACTTATCTGCCCTCCTCCACACAGCGTTCGGTCCTCCATGAGTACAGAATCCACCCTCTTGTTTTCATGTTTGGTGGAGACTCTTCCTGTTGCGGTGAATCTTCGTTCTGTGCGTCAGCGCTGCGTGACCATTGAAGTGACCATCCTCTCTCCTCCTGGGCCGCTCCACGTTCCTTCTTAATGGTGTTTTAGGCCTGCGCCAGCAGAGCATGCTGGGAGATCAGCTAATTTACACGTGTCAGGGACTTGCGTGTTTGTGTCTGCGACGGCGCGTTCAAAATGCTAAACAGCCGCTGATTTATTAAATACAATCCGCAGCAAAAAGACACCGAATCTGTCACAGTGTGGAATAAAAAAAGAGGAAGGATGACTGGTGAGGTGCCCTTGAACATTTATTTCTCCTGCTTCGTCGCCAACGGTCGCTCCAGTATTCGCTCATTTTCATTGTGGAGCTCAGAGCAAAGAACATCTTCTGTTGTTGCTTTTACTTCACTGTTCACCTGCAGGAACCGCAAGCATTTCACTGCCGTGCAGATTATAAAGTAATGAGTGGCTGATGAGGATGCTCTGTAATCTGGATGATAGAGGAGGAAGATGCTCTATAATCTAACTCCAAAGGTTGGCTTTGGATGCAAACAGGAGTCGAAACCGTGGTCTGGTTTTATTTTTCATGCCTCATCTCCCGCCTTCCTACATTGCTACTGTCATTATTTCGACAACCACTAGAGGGCGTTTCAGATTTTTGACTCATTCTGGAGTCTCGCAGCTCCAGATCTATAGAGCTGTCAGATGAGTGTGAACAGGTTGTCAGAAACCGGAGGATCAGAACACAGAGAGGGCGACGCTCTGCAGGGTGGAGGAGGGAATGGAGATGTCTGGCGGGCGGTGGAGCCTGGCGTCGGGGGGGCAGATGCTACAGCAGCTCCCATTAATACAGCTAATTAACATTAGCCACTGTTCTAATTAACACAAAAACTAATGAGGAAATAATGAACAGACATAAAAAAATCTCGTCTTAATGAGGAAGAGTGAGCGATGAGGTCTTGGCGGGAGAGCTGCCAGTGTCAGGGGCGAGCAGAGGGGCATTGTGGGAGTTGACCGGTGGACACGCCCACTCTCGTGACGAGTCTCCGCTTTAGGTGTGTGTGACTGGGTCTGTTCCTGAGGCTGCCGTGGAGGTGTGTTGATCATCACATGATGATGATGATGATGACGGAGATTTCTGACAGAAGCAGCTGTACAGAAAAAAAAGCTTGAGCTCAGTTATTCTTCAACTTTCTCTTCCTCTTCCTCCTCCTCCTCTTCTTCCTCCTTTTCCTCCTCCTCCTCTTCCTTGCACTTCTCTTTCCAGTAGTTTGGAAAGAGGAGGAGGAAGAGGAGGAGGAAGAAGAGGAGGAGGTTCGAGAAAGTCAGAGGGAGAAGCGGAGGTGAGCTGAAGGTTTGTTTGGATGATTTTAGCTTTGGAGGAAATCCTCAGCAGAAACATCTGGAGCGGCCTGAGGATGCACACACACACACACACACACACACACACACACACACACACACACACACACACACACACATACGCATGGACAAAACCACATTCACAAACACGGGGCAGATTAAGGCTTTGTCACAGATGCAGAGTTGTTCTCCAAACATGCTGCTCTGCTTCACTTCCTGTTTGTGGATCTAATCCTGTGTGAATCTGTGCAGTGATCGTTTTATCGATCAGTTATCTGATATCTGGGTTTAATGAGTCATTTTGCAGAGCAGGAAGGCTTGTTTCACTTCCTGTTTACATGCTGATCTCCTCTCACACCCAACGCCGCCGTGTGATTGGCAGTTATAGCCCCGGGAAAACCCCAAGACACAGACACGTGCGCGCACACACACACACACACACACACACACACACACACACACACACACACACACACACGCATGTTTGGAAACACAGTCATATGGGATCGAGCCACATATTCACAGCAGCGAATCCACACACGTGCCAGAGAATGTGCTTAAATTTTTCAGACATGGACACACACACACACACACACACACACACACACACACACACACACACACACACACACGCACGCACACACACAACAACAACACAGGATTCTCCTCGAGGGGGCTGCTTTTGAGGGTTTCCAGGGATTCCGGATAAATTGGCCCTGACATGTAAACAAAAAGCTCCAAAATGACTTGATTCAGCACATAAAAGCACAACGTGTGTGTGTGTGTGTGTGTGTGTGTGTGTGTGTGTGTGTGTGTGTTAGGGTGTGATCTACATATTCATCAAACAAGACAGATTCTTATTGATTTGTGTGTCTATTAGCAGCATTAAAGACGAGACTGGAAACACTGGAGCCAGCTGTTGCAAACACACACACACACACATACATGCTTCCACAAACACACACTGAATTGACATCCATCCATTTCCCAGGGAGCAGTAATCTGAAAAAACACTGCTCAGTTTGGATAATTAGTGTCTCATTCTACATTTTACAATTGAAAATAGGAACTAAATTTGTAAGAAATAAAATGCATTTTTTAATTTTCACTTCATTAAAGTTTCATATGTTCATTGTTCAGTTTCATTTTTAATCCCGATTGGGAGTGAGCACTCAGGGGGTAAACACTGTTCTTACTGTCCATCTCCTGAGCATGTGCACAACTCCTGCTTACTGTGGCCGTAGTGCTCATGGGCAGGAGCAGCATTTCAGAAGAGGAGCGTTTTCCTCCCTCAGAGCTCGTCAGAGCAGTTGTGTTATCAGCGGCTCTGAACACCGTCGTCATGTAAACGACACTCAAAATCCTACAACGGATTTCTCCCCTTCAGCAAGGGCGATGTAGGTTCAGCACCATGGACAGCTCCACTCTCTCTCTGTCTCTCTCTCTCTCTGTCTTCTGTCCCGCTCTCTTCCTCGCTCTCTCTCTCTCTCTCACACACACACACACACACACACACACACACACACACACACACACACACACACACACACACACACACACACAGTGTAACGTGATACTGCACTCTGTGGAAGCTGATTTCCTAACAGGAATCTCTGAGGATCGACTCTGACAGCTGGTCCAAATAACACACTTCCTATTTATTGTGTGTCTTCATGAGTATGAAATGTTGGATGTATTCCACAAAATACTGGGAAGAGTTAATGCTAAAGCACACACGCACACACACACATACACACACACACACATTCACCCCTCCGCTTTTCATGCTGCGTACAGTCGACAGAGAAAAAACAGACAGCGGATCGAGTCCAAACAACGAGAAATTATTTCTGACAGTAGTCCTTGAAGATCCTTCAGACTGGGAAGCAGCCTAACTGTGTGTGTGTGTGTGTGTGTGTGTGTGTGTGTGTGTGTGTAATACCAATGATAAGACCTTTATAGTAATAACATAATGCAATAGAATAAAAGATAAAAATAAATAATTTGGATATGAATGTAACCACAGTATTTCAAATGTGGCAATATGTATTTAAAAAATCCAAAATAATATACTAGAATATTTAAAAAATATCTTTTAAACTAAATGTTCATGAACTATTTACAAAAACGTTTCAAAATAACCTAATCTTCAAATAATAAAGCTTTAAAGAAAACTATTAAACTGAAATATTTAGTAGATTAATTTGACCACTATATTTGAAAGGTTGAAACTTGATCAATGTCCAATTGAAATATAAACACTAATTTAAAAATATTTCAAAGAAAAAAAAATTATACATTTAATTATACTTTATTTCAGGTAATATAAAATTAAAAATTGTAATGCTTATAATAATCATTATTAAAATGAAACAAAATGGGAAAAGTGCCATCCGCATAAGAAATTGAATAAAAAAAGCAGAATATCAAAACTGGAGAAAATGATCAAATCATCAGATCTTCAAAAATAAATCAAAAGTCAAATATTCATAGAGCTGTGATTGAAGAAAACTAGTCGTGTCGTTGAGTTTGTGTCGATATGAAGTGTTTCTGAGTTCGTCTTCAATCCATATATCTGACGGCCGCTGAAGGTCAGCGCTGCGTCTTCTCTCCGCCTCCCACTACCAAGACAACATGGCTACTCATAAACCTGGACAAACACACACACACACACACACACACACACACACACACAGTGTGAAGCTGCTTCTGATGCTCAGGAAAAACACTGTAACTCCTCAATGACCGACTGGACTCATTTACAGAGCAGACAGCCTGTGAGTAGTGCAGTCAGGAGGAAGCAGTGAACGCAGGTGGAGACAAAGTTTTCCTTTTCTTTTGTGTGTGTGTGTGTGTGTGTGTCTCACCCCTCCCTGGGCGCTTTCAGTTAGTTTCAGTCCTGTACCCACATACACACACACACACACACACACACACACACACACACACACAGTGAGGGAGTTCTTGCGGCCCACCTGAGCACGCAGACGGCGCTGCTGTTGATTGTGTATTGCCGGTTTGTTTATTAGCTCTCTGATTGAGCCGCTCTGCCTTCCACAGATTGGATGACCTTTCCAGATCCTTCCGCCGAGTCCGCTAAGTAGATCGGACGGCGAACGCCACGCGACAACACTTTATTCAGATTGTTACTGGATGAGGGAGAAGCGGGCGGTGGTCACACGTGTGTGTGTATGTGTGTGTTGTTTGTACACACCCGCTCTGCCTTCATTGGTTCAATTGAAGCCTCATCTCCATATAGTTTGTATGCAATTACATCTGAGCGGCGCGCTGAGTGCCTCTATATGATTGTGTCTGGATCCTGAGTGAGACTACTGTGTGTGTGTGTGTGTGTGTGTGTGTGTGTGTGTGCGCGCGCGCGCGCAAAGGATAATTTGTAAGAAAGAGCAACGATTCATGCTCCTTGTGTGAATATGTTTATTTTGTGTGTGTGTGTGGAACGATTCATGGTCAATTTGCGCGTGTGTGTGTGTGAACATTTCTGCAGACTTGATGGGAATGTGTGTATGAGGGGTAATTTGTGCCACGGCAAAGCAATTCATGCTAAGTGTGCGTGCGTGTGTGTGTGTGCGCGCATCCGGGTAATTCCTGTGAATGTGTATCTATATATTTATATGCATACACATGTTCATGGTGTGGTAAGGTTAGGTGTGTGTGTGTGTGTGTGTGTGTGTGTGTGTGTGGATGAGAGCTCAGGATAAGAGTGGAGTGTGTTTCTAGTGGCTCGTCATCTCGCTCGCCAGGCTTTAAAGGGCGCGTCCGTCAAAAAGAAAAAAAAGAAAACTGCACGGTCAAATCTCATTCATCTGCAATAAGCAGCTAATCACACTCAGCGGAGGATGATCTCACACACACACACACACACACACACACACACACACACACACACACCCCCCGCTCTCTCCTGGTTGTTGTGTGTTTAGACTCAGGTGAGCTCAGGTGGGCCTGCAGCGCCTCATGTGTCCGTGTGCCCTGCTCCGTGTCTCGCAGGCGGACCTGTTCTCCAGTCAGTGTGAAGCCCAGCGCGCCGCCCTGGAGCAGATGGCCATCAAACTGAGCAGCCTGCACTACCCCTCGTCCACCAGCAGGAGGCACTGCAGTCAGCTGGCGAGGAACAACAGGTAAACATCGGCCTTCTCTCACCGCTCTCCTCACAGCTTTATTCACCTTGTTTTCCGTTTAGAATTAAAAAACGAACCAGCTGAAGTGTTGACGAACATCCAGATGTTCCCTTTTTTCTTTGTGGATTCACAAAACTCTGAGCAGGATGCCACCTAGTGGCTGATTTTATTATAACAGCAGCAATATAGACACAGGAAGTGAAGCGTTTTGTTCCTGACGTACTTAATGAATTCAGATTGAGTTCAGTCTGTAATCTGTTAGGGAGACGGTCCCTAATCTCCAGCTCTCCAGCTGATTTCACCCTCATAAAGGTTTCAGATTCAGTGACGTTTCCTTTGTTGACAGCTGGGAGAAGCTTTCTGTGTCGCACAAACACATTTTGTTGTTGAGCCGAGATTTTTTCTGGACGTTCCATCAAACAAGGTTCCTCTAGTCTGAGGAGCGGAGTCCTGCTTAATGCTGAACAATAATTTAACAGGACCCAGAAGAGACCCTTCCACCACTGTTACTGCTGAGAAACACACACACACACACACACACACGCACACGCACACACACGCAGCGTGCTCGCAGCAGTAATCTGGTGTAGCCAGCCTCGACTCTTTGGTCACGCTGCCTGTCGGCGTTTCATCCCCGTCTTTGAGGAGGCTCCCTTCATAGTTATCAGACACACACACACACACACACACACACACACACACACACACACACACACACACACACACACACACACACACACACACACACACAGACCATACGCCTCATATATGTTCACTTTGTGAGGATTACACTCATGATTCTCCCACATCAGACATAAAAACACTTTTTTCTTTTGCTTTATTTGGACTTTACATCGATTTCCCTTCATTTCCTTTTACCTGAACTCAAACACCAGGCATGATCTTACCTGAGCGTTCCGAAACTTAGGCCGTCTGCTGTGTGATCAGAATAGGAGGAGAAAAAGAAGAAGTGGGAGAAAACATGTGACGTAAATGTAAATGAAAGACGTCTTTTGTTTGTGTTTGTGGTCCTCGGAGGCCTCGCCGTAATATTTCAGTAATTTACACCCCGTGTGTCGGACACTAATTGGTTATTCATGTGTTCACTGCTGGCCCTCACATTTAGCTTCCTGTGTGTGTGTGTGTGTGTGTGTGTGTGTGTGTGTGTGCAGCGGTGTGTGTGATGAGTTCGGTATTAATTGGATGTTACATGTTTTTCTTTAGCTGCTGTGAGTTGAGCTCAGTTGAGATTTCAGGTTTTGGTTCACTTGTAAAGAAAATGAAGGTCAGACTGAATAATTTAACAATCTCACACCAAACATCTTAATTCCAAATTAATCCCAGAAAATAATTCAAGACTGGAGGAAAAACTTTTTTTTTTTAATTAATATTTTAGAGAAAACGCAGCTGTCAATTGTTTTTGTGCGTCAGTCTGCTTTTTATAAAGACGTACATCTGTCAGTTTTTTCTTTTTTTTTACTGTTTTTCAATTAAAAAACAAAGAAAGAAGCAAATTCTGCAGCCAGTGTTCAGTTTTTAACTCATTCATTCAATCATTCATTGCATCTGAAAGATTTAATCTTAATTTGTAAATTTATAATAAAACCACACATTAGTCGTGGTTTAATCTCTGGAACAGAGTGAAGTGAATGAATGATTCAATGACTGCATTAATTATTACATCATTAATGAATGTCATTGATGTTTTATGTAGGCATCTATGAGTCAGTGAGTGAGTGAGTGAGTGAGCAGATGAATGAATGAATGAATGAGTGCAGCTCTTTGCAGTTGGTCTGCCTTCGTTTCCTCAGCATGATGGACGAGTAAATGGATGAATGGATGGCTGGATGGATGAATGAGTGAGTGCAGCTCTCTGCGGTCGCTCTGCCCTCACCTCCTCTGCAGGATGAATGAATGAGTGAATGAATGAGTGAGTGCAGCAGCTCTCTGCCCTCACCTCCTCAGCAGGATGAATCCATTCGGAGCGACGGGTTTCGCTGAATCGCCTCATAAATCCGACAGAGTCTCTGACTGAAAGGTGACGGCTGCCAATATGACTCATTCAACCTTTCACTCTATCACTTCATCCTCCTCTCCTGTCGTCCGTCCTTCACTCCCCCCTCCACACACACACATACACACACACTCTGCTCTTGTCTTTCCGTTTCTCTCTCCGTCCCACTTTTTTTTTCATCCTCTCCAACTTTTTTATTGTGGTTTTCCCACCTTCCCTCGCTCCTCCCGTTCACCCTCTCATCCCGCTCTCCGTCGCTCCTCTGCTGTTGGGGGGATGATGAATTAGAGCCGGTGGTTCCAGCCGCTATCGCCGCCGCAGCAGCAGCAGCAGCAGCGGGGGGAGAGTCCGGCTGCTCTCACTTCCCGTACGTCTGTTTCCACATTCGTCTTTTAACGGTCTGATCGTGCTTGAAGTGTTTAATGCGCTGCAGAGCGGTTCTGACCCAACTCGTCCCAATCAGGAGTCAGTCCCAGACTGAGCAGAAGCTGAAGAAAACGGCCTGAGTTCAGTTAAAATCAGCAAAAGACGAAACGACGAACGGAGAAAACACATGAACTCTAAAACCGAGAGAAACAGGAATCAGACGCCAACGGACGGTCGAACCTCAACGTCATCTGACCAGAACGTGAACGGCGGGAAGCCTGACGTCGCGCCGAGGACGCCGACCAGACGGCAAACAATCCAACACTGATCTGATCTGAAAACAAATGATCCAGGTCTGGGTCTGGTTTGCAGAAACCACAATCACAACATTCACACTGTTGCAGAGCAGAGTGGATGCTGGTCGCTTGTGAGCAGAAAATCGGAATTGGTCATTAGCCTGCAGTGTGAACCGAGTCGTAGAAATCTAAACTCCATCCAAACCAGCGTCGGAAAAGTGGACAAAACCAGGTCTGGAAACCTCTGAGAAATTTTAAATCCAGTCCAGAACCCAGAGGAATGGCAATAAAAAAGCAAATAAACTGTGATAGTTAGATAGATCCCCCTAAAAAACACTTGACGCCTCTGTAAACTCAGGTGGAAAGAATATACTAAGACCCGTTCAAATAATGCAGAAATCTGTGAGGAACTGCACTAAACCAAGACCAGAAACACCCAGATAAACCCGATCTACACCAAACTCAGAGAACAGACAAAATCAGGTCTGAGAACCTTTTAGAAGCCATTATAAAGCCAGACCAAATAAACCCTGCAAACAAGAATATAACCCAACATAACTCATGCAGTGATACAGAGACCTGAGAAAACCACCGAGAGCCCCTCTGAACCCCGTCCCAGTCACAGAAACCTGTCAGAAACCAGACTCAGTCCAGACTAATGAAAAATGCAAAACCAAACAGAAAACACCTCAAACAGACTGAAACCAGGCCCTCAGTCCTCAGAGGATCCTTCCTAAAGGTCAAACTGCAGATCAGATCAGATCAGATCCACTTCAGTCCAGCTGCAGCTTCCTCTGCAGCCGTTCCGTTCAGACTCTGACTCGTCTGCTCGTTCGGCGGATTGTTTTCGCAGCACAGATCCCGGAATCCTCACGCGATACGTTTTATTATCTCCACTGTTGACTGGAATTATGACGGGCTGGAAATGAATAATAGATCCACATAATTCAAATTTCCTCAGGTGAATAAATGTCAGCGCGCCTCGCCGTAACGCTCCCACGCGCTCCGTCAGCGCCGCGTGACGCAAAACCAACCTGACACTTCAAACGCCGTGGAACCGTCCCGCTGTGGAACGCCGCGCCGCCACGGCGCCGCCGCGCCGCCACGGCGCCGCCGCGCTCCTGCCTCGCACGCTCGTCTCTTTCCTCCAGAGATCCTGTTTTACAAAGCTTTTAGTTAACATTAGTGCCAGAACAAGACGGAAACGGAGGAGGAGGAGGAGGAGGGTGGAGGAAAAACACGACAAGAGAAAACAATCTGCGTGAGTGTTGTATCTGCTTCATCTGTCTGAGTCGGTAAAAGGACGCATAATGAGGAAGGACGCCTCCAGGGAAGGAAGCAGCCATCGCTGCTGCTGCCTGGTTTTCATCTCGCTGAGAGACGAACGCAGCGGAAGACGGGATGAGGACGGTACGAGGAGGACGAGAAGAGCAGGACGAGCAGAGAGGAGAACGAGACGAGGAGGACGGAAGGAAAGGAGAGAAGATGATCAAAGACTAGACAAAGAAGAAGTGGACAACAGAAGAAGACAACGAAGGAAAACAGGCAGAGAGCAGATAAAAAAAAAAAAACGCTTCAGAACCAGATTTTAACTTTAAAAGTGTTTCAGAACTCTCTGAAACCAGAAGAAACTATTGGAATAAAAAAAAATCAAAAGTCCCAGAAAGCTGTTGATGAAGCTCGGTCCATCCAGTGATTCCTCCAGTCTGGAGACAGAAAGCAGACTGAATCCTCAAAACACTCAGGAGGCAGCCACACCGAGTCCAGAGAAACAAGAGGAACGGATCTGAACTCAGAGGCCGAGGCCTGGAACTCTGATCAGCCTCCAGAGAGGAAACCCAGCCACGGAAATCAGTCCGCAGTCACTGAGAAACCAAAAAGCCTGACATTTATCAGCCGAACTGAAACCAGTCAAACAACCCTTAGAAATGTAACCAGTAGCTTTGCAAACCCAGATTGATAAAACAAAAACAAACTCACCTGAAACCAGCCGGTAAGTCTTCAAAAATCAGAATGAAAATCCAGATTTTAGGCCCGAGTGCTTCTGTTGCCAGCTGGGTAGAAACATTTAGAATATTTCAGTGGTGGAAGCTTTGAACCAGCTCTCTTTCACCAGTGTTTTAAAATGGCGTTGGATCCAGTAATCTGCTGAAAAGTGAAGTTTTTCAACAACATTTCAAGTTCTTGGATTCTTCTTGGATTCGTGTTTTAGAAACGTTTCATGTTTACTCGGAAACCTTTTGAAAACGTTTGTCAGCAGGTCAGGCCAAGAGCGATCTACTTCTTCAGTGAGTTCTGTTTCCCCTGTTACCATGGAGACCGAATCCCAGCATTTTCAAAAAGTGGCGTTTCCATCGTCTGAGATCGCCGGTGTTGTGTAAACCCACTGACAAAACGTGAAGCAAGTTTTCCGTTTTCACTTGAAAAAGACGAAATTCATCTTTTCAATGAGGTTTGAAGGAAGAAGAGTTGAAGTGGTCGTCGGTTCTGTTGGTGAAAACTTCAAGATGTGGAGCGTTTATTACATCCTTCTGCCTCACCAGCTGTTCTGCTAACGCCACCGTCGTCTTCCTCCTCTTCCTCACTTCTTCCACCGTCAGACATTTTCCACCCCTTCCTCCTCCTCTTCCTCTCCGTCCCCTTCTCCCCCTGCTCTTCCCCCTCTTCCGCCTCCTCCTTTGTTCCCACATTATCTTTGCTCTTCTCCCACCTGAGTGTCCCGTGTTTCCCCTCCTCCTCTTCCTCCTCCTCCTCCTCCTCTCCCTCCTCTTCCTCCTCTTCCTCCTCCTCGACACAGGATCACATCAAATATTTATGCTGCAGGAACAGGGGCCGATTGCTCAAACACACACATTACTGTCAGCCGTTTTGTTAAGGTGTGTGTGTGTGTGTGTGTGTGTGTGTGTGTGTGTGTGTGTGTGTGTGTGTGTGTGTGTGTTTATTATTTATATATTCGTTGGTTTTTGGTCTCGGCGGGGATCGCCAACATGTTTCTCAACATTAGCGGTGAAATTGTTTGGAATTCTCCGGTCGCCGAGTATGACAGCTTGACAGCTCTGTCAGGCCCACGGCGTTTCCACCACGACACACACACACACACACACACACACACACACACACACACACACACACACACACACACACACACACACACACACACACACACACACACAGAGGCGGCTATCTGAAGCACACGAGTGAAAACAGTGAAAACAACCAAACAAACTCAGTTTTCATCTCCAAGTAATGAATGAATTTTATCTGCCAGCCATTTAATCTGCTGGAGTCAGTCTCACTGTGAGCAGGACCAGTTAAAGCCGGTGTGTGAGGGTCAGGGCCTTCGGAAATCCAACCTTTAACCGTACATTACATCTCACAGTGGGACAAAAGGTGGAGAGAGCGGTCAATGAATGAAAACTTTTATCTTCAGTAAGTCTGTGTGAACAACTTATACCTCTTTGTGCAATTTTACTTAAAAAAAAAATATGTTTTAAAGCAACAAACAGATAAAATCAATGAAATTTCACCATTTCTGGCTTGAAATGTCTCTGTATTAGACATGCCTTCGTGTTATTGAGCTCTACTGTCCAGCAGAATCTATTCTTTCAGGTAAAACTACCTTGAAGATGACTTTCTCAAAGACCTGGGGACGTGTTGGAAATGCTTCATTAGAAGGTTTCACTGTTGATTTTCAAATTGAGAGCATCAATTGTGGAATGCGACTGAATGATTAGAGAATGAATACAAGTGAAACTTGTGTTTATTGTCCTTTCTCACTTTTTTTCTCTCATATTAATTTTTTTGTCTGATTTCTTTCTATATAAACAACATTTTCATCTCATGTTATTGTGAGTGTTTCAGAATGAACGTGAGACACAGCCGGAGTCAATCACGGGTTGAAATTGTTGCTGGGAAAAGCAATCTCTTTCCATCTTTTCTTTGTCTTTGTGTGGAGCTCTGATTTCACTTTACATGCCTACAGAATACGAGGCACAGACAGGAAGTGGAAGACGCGGAAATGATGAGACAGAAGAGTAACTCCTCTGCTCTCCTCATCTCAGTCTGCAGGAGTTTGAGGCAGAATACCAGGAGCTGTGGGATTGGCTGATGGACATGGACGCCATGGTGACGGACAGCCATCAGCTGATGATGTCCGAGGAGCAGAGACATCACCTCTTCAAGGTAAGAGGAAGGAAGTTGCTCTATAATCTGGATGTTAGAGGGAGGAAGATGCTCTGGATGTCAGCTGTTGAATGAAACAGGTCTGTGGACTCTGGCCAAAAAGAAGCGTGAGCAAAACTGAGATAAACACCAACACGAAGACAGACGTAAATCTTCACGTTGTTCGGAGGAGGATCTTCTAATCCAGTCCCTTAACCTAGAACGGGCTTTTCAGTCAGATGTGTACAGATGCTGACAATCACCCTTCAGTTCCACTGTCTTCCTCTGTGTACACACACACACACACACACACAGCTGTTTGTGTGGAGTATTGTTCTTGACTCTACATCATTTAAGTGTTTTGTTTGTGTGCATGCTTGCATGTACACGCATCTCGTGCTCTGTCTTTACCCAGAATGCACTGCTCCGACCCGACACCTACGGAACTTTGTTTTGTTTTTCACTCCTTTTCTTTCCCTTTGTCCAAACTTCGTGTGTGTGTGTGTGTGTGTGTGTGTGTGTGTGTGTGTGTGTGTGTGTGTGTGTGTGTGTGGTGTGTGTGTGTGTGTGTGTGTGTGTGTGTGTGTGTGTGTGCGTGCGTGCGTGCGCGCTTGCACGGACATGATTTATTTAGTGGCCGATGAGACTCACCTGAGCTGCGAATTATTGATAAGTGTAAAGATGAACCTAATTTCTCCATAGGAGTCACACTTAAATATTCATCTCTGTATGAATATTCATGGCAGCGATGATGCATGCATGAATTTTAGATGATCCTGGAATCTCTCCCTCCCTCTCCCGCTCTCCCTCTCATGCACTCTCTCCCCCCCTCCCTCTCTCTCCCGCTCGTTCTCTCTCTCTCTCTCTCTCTCTCTCTCTTTTTTGATGTGTCAACTCTGCTGCTGAAATATTGATGTGGAGCTGAGCAGCGTCTCTTTGCTCGGTCCAAGGTCGCTTTTCCTCACACTGTTTCTCATCGTCTCCACCGCTGAGACTCTCACAGACCGGTCTGCAGGTCTGCAGGTCTGCAGGTCTTCAGGGCTTGAGGTCTACAGGTAGTCAGGTCTACAGGTCTTTCGGTCGTAAAGTCTTTGGGTCTTAAGGTCTTCAGGGTTTGAGATCTACAGGTCAACAGGTCTACAGGTCTCGAGGTCTTTAGGTCTTAAAGTCTTGGGGTCTTCAGGTCTTTAGGTCTTCAGGTCTCCAGGTCTCGTGGTCTTTATTTAAGTGGGTCATCAGGTCTTCATGTCCATAGGTCTTGAGCTCTTCAGGTCTACAGGCCTTTAGGTCTTAAAATCTTCGGGTCTTAAGGTCTTCATGTCTACAGGTCTTCGGGTCTTCAGGTCTATAGGTCTTGAGGGCTTCAAGTCTACAGGTCTTCAGGTCCAGTGGTCTTCGTTTTAGCGGGTCACCAGGTCTTGAGGTCTTCAGGCCTCCTCTCTGTGCTGGAAACAGTTTTCTCATTGGTGGAGTCTCCTCCTTCACATGATAACCTGCAGCAGATAAAAGGCCAAATCCCTGACACGAGGGAAACGACACACAAATAACATTCAGCGACTAGGATGTGGGTTAAAGTTTTTTTTCCCCAATAATAAAGTTTTTTTTTTCTGTCGACAAATACAATTTCACAACGAAGCCCAGTTTACATGCTGACGTTTTCTGGAGGAAACAGAAATGATTGGTTGCGTTTTGGTCCGTTTACATGACGACGGTGCTCAGAGTCTCTGAGCACTGAGCAACGCAACTCTGTCTCCATGGAAACGAGAGAAAGGCCACTTTTCTAAAATGCTGCTGCTGCACATGCCCAGTCTATGGACAATCGGAACAGTGTGCACCTGCAGAGTGTTCATGTTTACGGCGTATTGTTCTCCACGTTCCTGTGTGTGTGGTTCCATCACAAAAACAAATAGCGCCCACTGGTGGTACCCACATGCTAACTACAACGTTTTCCCAAACTTTTCTGTAAACAAAAAGTCAAAAAAGACGTGTTTTCACTTGAAACATGGTACAAACAGGACGTTACAGTCAGTAAAAAGTTGTTTTAGCCATAATAAAGTGTTGAGTGATTTTCATGAAGCCAAAATTCAGCGTATCGTCAACTTTTAAACTGGAACCATCAGGAACTTTTCTCTGGATTTTACAGCTGTGAGACTGTTTTCTTTATGTAAATGTGTGTGCGTGTGTGTGTGTTTGTGTGTGTGTGTGTGTCAATGTTTGATAGTGTGTGTGTCTTTTTGTCTGTTAAATTCACACCTCGACCCCTCCTTTCTGTTTCCCACTGAGCATGGCTCTGTGTGTGTGTGTTTGGGGTGTGTGTGTTCTCCAAGCTGCTGTTTTTGCAGTGTGTTTTCTTTTTTTTTTTCTTTTTTTTC
>NC_043763.1:23404070-23501570 GCF_902148845.1 Salarias fasciatus | reverse complement strand
TGTGTGAGTGTGTGTGTGTGTGTTGTTTTGTAGTTTTCGCATTGTTTTCCTGCATTTTCGAGCTCCAAAATACAGCAACACAACAAACACTTCATGATTTGTTGTGTTTCGTCCTTGTTCGAACACTTAAATTAGGAAAACCATTGTTTTGTTTTTTTTACCTCTAATCAATCAAAAAAAAACTTTATTGATCAGAAAGTGTAGAAACAGCAGTCATGGCATCATTTCAAAGACATCAGTGACTCTCCGGAGTTTCCTCTGCCTGCAATTCCACTTCCTACCTGCAGGTGGTGCAGAGAGCCATTCATGACTGAATAAGAAATTAGGCGTGGCCGCCAGCGTTTGTCTTCACTGGAACGATTTGGCCAATCACAGGTCAGGAAAAAGGTCGGCAGCATTTCTCCAGAGGGACTGAAGGTGACAAAGTTCACAAATTAAATAACCGGAATTAAGTCTTCTGCTAGCATCGTTACCGTGGCAACGTTAAATGTGCAGAGACATACAAAAAAATGCAGAAAATGAGGCTAGGATGAATATAGTGTTTACTGTACGTGTGTGTGTGTGTGTGTGTGTGTGTACTTTCAGAGAAACACACTATAAAACACACACCCAAGCAAAGTGTGTGTATCATCTCTCCTTGCGATGTTCGTCTGCACTTTCTCTAATGTTCAGTGTGTGTGTGTGTGTGTGTGTGTGTGTGTGTGTGTGTGGATTATGTGTCCTGTGGGAGGCTGTTTCCTGTGCGTTTGTTCTGTCAGTCTTGATAAAGTCGGGGATATATCTGCTTTAGAACAAAGAGACACGACTCAGCAGCATCTCACCAACTTTCCTCCTCCTCCCCTCTCTCTCGCTCTCTCTCTCTCTCTCTCTCTTCCTCTCTCACTCTCTCTCTCTCTCCCTCTCCCGTTTTCTTGTTCGCTCTCTGTATCTCGTCTCTCCTGAGATTTCCTCAGCTTCCCAGGAACGCCGTCTGAGTGAAACCTGACACTACCCCTCTCTCTCTCTTTCTCTCTCTCGCTCTCTCTCTCACACACACACACACGCACGCGCGCACACACGCACACACACACAGAACTAAAAGTAGTTTGACGTGTAGCATGGAGCCAATGTCGGGCCAAGGTTGACTATAAACATGTTTGCAGAGTTTCCCTCAAAAACAACTTAAAAAAAAAAAGATTGTCAACTGAACTCAATGACTTTTATTTTGAAGTATTTCCCACCAAAACATGAGAAGAATCACCTCGGCATTAAAGACGAATGATGACGATGATGATGATTTTTTTTGCGAAGGCCCTGATTACACGGCATTTGTAGCCTTTCAGAGTTCCGTTTCCATGGCAACGATGATCGGAGTCACTGGAACTTTTTAAAAAAGACTTCCAAGAATCGAAGGAAACAGAATAGTTCTTCTGCACATGCTTAATGGATGAACAACAACGATGGCAGACAGCAGCACCACCTAGTGGCCCAACAGGACAACTACACCATATTCAGTGTTTCTGCCGTTTCCCTGGAGACGGACATCATTTTCAAAACTTATAAACGTGAAACTTTTCTGAAAAAAAAAAAGCACAAAAACGATACGTTTTTACTTGAAGCGTTGTTTCATGTGTTTGTTAGAAAATCCACAGAATTTCAGTTATAAAATCTACATCATGTTGAAATATCAGTAGAATTAGAGGGAAACAGCCGTGTTTTCAACACAAAACTGTGATGAACACATTTTTAAGCATTTTTTTCCTGAACCTTCTCTCCTGTCATACATGTCAGATACACATTTCCGGTGTCATGAATGTCTTTATTTCGATTTTTTTACTTGCTTTATTCCTTTTTACCAGAAAATCACAGACAAACTGGGCAGAATTTGCTCCCTGAAGTCATCAGGAGCCGCGAGTCAGACAACAAAGAGGCCAAAACACAGCAGAAATTAACATCTTTTGTAGTAACCAGAGGAGCTTTAAAGGGGGGCGAGGGGAAAAAAAAAGCTTCATGTATTGATCTTTGGTGGCAGTTTTGTCTGAAATTATTCAAAGAGAGCAGATCACAAAGGTACAAACGCTGCTGTTTTCCTCTCACCTGTCAACACATTTTATTCCCGTCGATGGTTTGTTTAAGTGTGTGTCGTGAGAATAATGTTTAATGTCACCTCAAGGGGAAGGCCTCCTTTCAAACTGTGTGTGTGTGGGTGTGTGTGTGTGTGTGTGTGTGTGTGTGTGTGTGTGTGTGTGTGTGTGTGTGTGTGTGTGTTTTACGGAAAACATGGCAACACACACAATACTGCAGCTGCAGAGTGACTGGAAGCTCTAACACACAATTAATGTGTGAGCAGCATGGCTCTGTGTGTGTGTGTGTGTGTGTGTGTGTGTGTGTGTGTGTGTGTGTGTGTGTTTTCTCCATTCATTCATCACCCTGCGCTCCGTTTGACCTTGGCACCTTCTTCATTAGAATAAAGATTGTCTGTCGTTTAGGCTACATGGTCGGTCTGCTGGACACACACACACACACACACACACACACACACACACACACACACACACACACACACACAGCGCCATGCTATTACACTTCTGTCATTGTATTGCAGTGGGGAGAGGCGAGGAGGGGCAGAGGTGTGAATTCCACCAAGAAAAAAAAAAGATCTGGAAAAGAGAGAAAAATAGGAATCAAACCAGAAGAGTGGTGAAGATGACCGAGTCATTGCTGGAGCCGATCAAGAGTCGATAAAATGCGAGCCAGGTATAGTTCGGACGGGTCAGGTTGAGGATCCGGTGAGTCGGGGTCGGATCAGAACCAGCGGAGGGGGGAGGGAGGACAGCAGATCCGGAAGGGAGCAGAGAAACCAGGTGAAGACCAGATAATGACAAGGAGAAGACCACTTAAAGCAGAACTACGCAACTTTTTTACTTCTGTAAATGTTTTTTCAGAATCCCTGTGAGGGCAAACAAAGACTTGGTGCGGTGATTCACGGGTCCCTTCCCTCCCCCCGGGGTCTGTGTCCTGAAAACAGCACTTGAAACTTTCAGAGGATCCGACCCGACTACATCTTGCGAGAACAAACCTGCTTTACGGCACTCATACTATACAAGTATAAAAGCGCGTAAAACAAACATGAAACCCTCGCTAGCGTTAGCAACGCCACCCTGAGGTGCTCACGGATGGCAGAACCAAAAAGACAGAAAGAACCTTTGTCTGACAAGCGAAAAAAAAAAAAGCGAGAGTGGGACGCTCTCTGCACGCGGTGGTGGGGTGAGGGCGGGGGGATGACGCGGAGAACGTTTACGACAGTGAACTTTCACAGGAGACCAGTAGGGGGAGTGCAAGAGCAAAAGTTGCACAGTTCTGCTTTAAAAACCACATGAAGACCAGGAGAAGGCCAGGTGAAAACCTGGAGAAGACCAGGTGAAGATCAGGAGAATACCAGTTAAAAACCAGGAGAAGACCTGATAAAGACAAGGTGAAGACCAGGAGAAGACCGGGTAAAGAGCAGGAGACAGTATCTACTTCCCAAGCTTTAAAGGTTCACATTGAATACTGAGTCCTCGGGTCATTAGAGGACATGGGATCAGACTGATCTGTTAATATCGTCACTGGCCGAGGTAGAAGACGTCTTCTCTGTTCACACAACGTTTCAAGTGGAAGCGCTTCAGTTTTACCTTAACCATGTCAGAAACATTTTGTTTTAAATAGCAATGTTTTAAATGCGTAAAAGTCATAAACTCTGAAGTTGATGTTGTGAGACTGTACGGCCACTAGTGGGAGCTGTAGGCTGTTTTATAATGAAGCCATACAAAGAAAAATAAACTCTAAACATTAACAATGGAGAACATGGACAGAACACCAAGCTGGATCGTTGTTACAGTGACCGCCAACTCTAAAACTACCAAGTCCAGGACAGTATGGACTGAGGGTCTTGACACTCTGGAGGAAAACTTGTGACCAGGTCCAGTCGTCTTGCTCCAGTTCGCTTTGAGAGACATCGGTTCAAGTGAGGATCTGATCCTATGGAGCAGGTTCTGGCCAGCTGAGCTAATGAGACCTGGATCGGGTTTAGATCGGACCAGGAGGGAAGGAGGAGCGATGGAGGACGAGACCCAATGAGATCCTCGTTATCCAGACCACCAAGACCAAAACCAGTCTGTGACAGTCTGGTGGAGTGCAGCTCCAAACTGCTGAATCCACATGTGCACTGACATGTGTGTGTGTGTGTGTGTGTGTGTGTGTGTGTGTGTGTGTGTGTGTGTGTGTGTGTGTGTGTGGGTGTGGGTGGGTGAGTGTGTGTGTGAAGGTTGTTGTCTAATTTTGTGGAATTCCGCTGCCTCTTTCTTTGCATTGTTTCACGCCGATCTTTGTTGCCATGAGAGAATTCCCAGGGTTCTTAGCGGGTCGGAGGTCACCTGGCAGGAGCCGCGGTGCGACTCGTTCTCCATCGCTTCTCTTCACACATCATGTTTCAGTTCTTACAAGCAATTACCTCGGCTCAATCCCCCCCCACTACACACACACACACACACACACACACACACACACACACACACACACACACACACACACACACGCGTTATATAAGCAGCAGCTCAGTGTGTCCCTGCTCCTATAGAGGGCGCTCTCAGTGTGTTCTTGCTTTGGAAGTCAGTTAAACTCATTTCCATCAGTTTGGGGATCGTTTGTGTCATTTGTTTTTTTTTGTTTTTTTTTTTGTAAAACTTAATCTGAATTTAATCTCTGGCTTGTGAAGTGTGGAAGTGAGCCTGTCAGTCTTGTTCGGGGCACAGGAAACCCTCCGTCCTGTCAGGAGGTTGAAATCCACTTGTGAAAAGGCTGAGAGTTGGGAATGAGGAGGAGACATCTGCAGCAGATCTTGGCGCTCGGGTTTAAAGTGAATTTGGAAAAAAAAAAAAAAAGTTGTTTCTGGGCGGAGCTCTTCGGGTGATGAACAACAGTCTGGATGTGTGTGTTTATTTGACTTGTTGTTTGAGTGTGTGTTAGTTTTGGAACTGCTAGCACTGTCTGTTAAAACACAGCAAACAGGAAGCACCGTGTGCTCCAACGTTCTTCCTGAACATCCTGATATCACCTTTACTTCGTCAGCACGTTAGACCTGGAAACACCTCTGGAGTCCCCTCAAGTCAGTTTTTGACCCCGCAAAGGGGGAAATACAAGCATACAGACACACACAAACTGGTTTTGCTGCCTTTATGGGGCTTTTTGCTGTCTTTGATTTAAAACATTTCAAGGACGTCAGGATTAAAGTCACGGTAACGTCAGGCCCAAAACTACATCTTCACCTCGAAACATTCTGTGCAAGGCAGGCGTGGAGTGTGGTTCAAGTGTTCAAATCCCTCAAAGACAGAAATACACACACACACACACACACACACACACACACACACACACACACACACTCTGCATAGCTGAATTGTGGGCCTTTTTAACCGTCCAGTCAAACGGCTCATTCATCTCGTTTCCATGGTGACAATTAAAAACGTGTTGCCGGGTCTTTTGTTGTTGCAGCAATTTGAAAAAAGAAAAAGAAAAGTGTCTTTGCTTTTTGTTTTGTTTTGGTTTTTTTTTTTTTTTTTTTTTTTTTTTTTTTGTCCAAACAGGTTTTAATTCTGTGAAAAGAGAAACTTCCAGAAAAGAAATCGCAGTCACCACAGTTCAGCCCTCCATCATGAAAGGTAGAAATATCCGCCGTTATCATGAAGATAGGAGAGCTTTCCTCCAGCCTCGGGGGGTCTTGGCTGCTGTTTTTAATAAATTTATTCATTATTGTGAGATACAAGCTGGTAACTGATATGCCTTCCTTTATATAATAATAACCTGCGCCGTTTGAATATGCATGCGTCTCGACGTGGAGCTCAAACTTCGAGCCCGAGGCGGCGGAGAACAAACAAACAAACAAAACCTCTGCAGCACACAACGGCAGCAGTATTTACATTTTTATAGGACGCGTTCGCTCATTGTGCACAACAATATCAAAGCCGGTTTCATTGTAAATGTGCCACAAATATCCAAATAAAACACGGTGAGTACATGACTGATTACAAGAAGCCTGCCAGCTTTTTACGTGTTGCAGCAACACTTTGAGTCATAAATATTAATCCGAGGCATTTTCCTCCCAGACGAGGGAATTCACAAAACTATAACATATATATCATTTATTCTTCACAAGCCACATCTGTTGCATTGTTTTTGCTGTAAATAATACAGACAATATGCATTTTTTAAAGCCTTGATAAGAAGTTCACAACTGAAGGATCATGAGTGTAAAGGTTAATGAAGAAATCAAATCCAGCATTTAAAATATTAAAGTACGGATAAAGGACACAAAACTACTTCACAGCAATTTCTAAATACTAAGTAACAAACGAATAAATCAGAAAATATCTATATTTGGAATCAGCGTTTGTGTGAATGACATCTTGACAAACAAAAGAATAAATGAAAATTTAAAGATAAAAGCCAATTAAAATGAATTTCAAAATAATATAACCAATAGGGAGAAAATAGAATAAACAGATAAATGAATAAAGGCTGTAATAGGGGTTTTTGTTTTAATGCGATTTTTCAATTTACTGTATTTCATTCATGACTGAAATCCTAATTATAGTTTTATAAATGTGTTTTCAATGAGAGATAAATAACCGATTAATGAGGATATTGGTGTTTTTGTAATTAAGCTAGAGGCAGCTTGGGGAGAGCGATGTCACTTAAGAGTGTTTATTTAGCTCAGCCAAGCACACACACACACACACACACACACACACACACACACACACACACACACACACACACACACAGGTTGAAGTGTCTGGCGGTATAAATGGGGTGTCACAGAGCCACTTCCTGCTCTTTCATAGCTGGTGGAACATCCATCTCAGCCGGAGACACTGACACACACACACCCACACACACACACACACACACACACACACACACACACACACACACACACACACACACACACACACAGACCAAGAGAGAGCGAAATGTAAGAGAGGCATACAGTGTCTGTTCTCCCTTTGTGTATCTCCTGCTTGCACACACACACACACACACACACACACACACACACACACACACACACACACACAGAGGGGCAGTCAGCAGAGTGGAGCTTCTTTGTTCGTGGATCTGTGGTTCTGTAGTCGATCCTGAGAGGAGCTCGGGGTGGCTGGACGGGTCTGTAACACATCTGTGTTTGGAAAGTGTTGAAGTTGGCAGGAGGAGGAAGATCTGAAGCCGTTGTATTGTCACGACACTCTCTCGCTAATAAATTAAAATCTACGCAGTGATGCGTCAAATTTGGCCTCGAAGTGGTGGTTTACGGTGCTCAGAGCCACTGAAAATGCAGGGAAAAATGCAACTTTTCTGAAATGCTGATGTAGTGAACGGACACCACGGCTGTCGTCAGCAGTCCTGCACATGCTCAGTAGATGGACTGTCAGACCAATGTTTCCCTCCAGAGTGGCAGGACTCCCAGTCCAGATCCCCCTGGTCCTGGTCTTGGTCCCAGTCCAGATCTCCCTGGTCCTGGTCTTGGTCCCAGTCCAGATCTCCCTGGTCCTGGTCTTGGTCCCAGTCCAGATCTCCCTGGTCCTGGCAGTTTCAGAGTTGACAGTCACAACGTAGCCCCGCCCACTGAAGCTGTTCCAGTCCGTACCTCTCAGTTTGAAAGAAAAAAAAACTTGACCAAGACCTTGTTGATAGAGACGACCGGAGTTTAAAGGGGATGTTTCTGTAATGACAGGTGAAAAGTGGGAATGATTTTAATAATTATTGCTCTGAATTTATTTTTTATTGCACCTCTAATATATGCGGTGTGTCGTTCTCTGCAGCAGGGGTGTCTTATGCGGGATTCACTGCGAGAACCAAGTCAGCCTGTTTCTGCCGTTTCCATGGAAACAGATCGTTTTTTCGCAACGTTGCCGTGTAAATGTGAAACTTGTCTGAAACAAATAGAAAACACTGCATTTTCAGCGTCGGCGCAGTGAGACAGAAGGCTGCTGGATGGACTCGTGTGTTTCACATCAACAGGAAAACAACAGCTGAGAAGTTGTGATTTTTTTGCGCTTGTGGAACGAACAGTTTCTGCCGTTAACTCTCAGTTACAGCTCCAGCGGTTTGAGACATAGGGAGATATTTAAAGTTAAAAAGGTGAAATAAAGAAGAGGATACAGCGGAAAGGCGAAGCCAGACTGAGGAGAGGAGGAGAGACGTGTTTGTATCGCTTCCAGCTGAAATCTGCGTTGATCAAACTTCTCCCGTTTGTGGGATAAGATGAATCTACAAGAGAGAAAGAGAGAGGAGGGAGAAAAAAAACTAATGTTCAAAATGCATTAAATGTTTTTCATGTATGACTGCATTTTTGCTGACATTTCAGCTCCGTGCTCATTAATATGGAGACCAAATTAAACTTATGATTGCTTGTTGATTTTCTCCCTCCCTCCCCCGTCTTCCTCCCTCGCTTCCTCTCCCCTTCCTTTCCTCTTTTTCCTCCTCTCGTCTCGTCTGGTTCATGAAGCGTTTATTCCTCATTTCTGTCTGTTTGGGGAAAAGCTTCAGCGTTTTGCAGCCTCCGGATTGTTTCCTCCTTCACTGTTTGGTCCAAGCCGGTTTTTAAAGTGCAAATCAGGTTACATCTTTAATTAACACAAAAACATACATTTTTTTTTTCTTATTTTTGTTATATGTGGTATGCTAGGTGTAGTTTACTCAAAACTATGAATAAAAATCAAACATAAATGAGGTTTTCAGGACTATAATATGTGAAAGTTTAGCTATAACCTTTTGTTTATTACAACAGACACAATGAATTTTAATAAACACTCGATTCCACACATCTGTTAATTAAATGAAACTGTGAAATCAGATTAAACTTAATCAAAGACAATATAAAGGTTAAACTGAATTTATTTAAACTCAGCTTGTCTCTATTTCTGAAAGCAAACTAATTTCCTACGGTGTAATTTCTCTCTTTATAGTGTTTTTCTTTTGTCCTCTCTTTACTTTTTTCTTCTGATTCATTCATTCATCTAAAAACATCCTGATGACGAACAAACGGATGTAAAACATGACGCTGCTGTTATTTATTGGCGTTTCCTTTCATTCTTCTTCTTGATGATTCGTCTTCACCTCTGTTCGTCTTGCCGTTCGTTTCCCTCAGGACGCACTTCATGAAGCCATCACTCTCTTCTCTTCTCCCCACATATTTGTTATTTGTGTTATTTTGTGTGCTGAAAGTGAGTCTGTGTGACGTAACGCGAGTGTGTGCTCATGATAAACGCCGATCGGCGGCGGCGGCCCTGTGGAGGATGAATGAGGACGTGAGCGAATATTCACCCCCGTCTCAAAGTGAGGGATAAAATGCAGAGCTGGAAACGTAACATATGGCAACCAAGCAACAAGTAATTAGTCTGAATTAGTGAGAAATGATGTTTTATGTTTCCCGTGCAGACGCTGGGCTGCGGGCCAGACAAACTTTTCAGGATCCAAATGAAAGTTTAATTCTCCAAAACAGGCTGAAGGTCAATGAGCCGCAGGAGGAAAAGAAAATAACAATAATATGAACAATAACATTGGAAATGTAATGGAATTCTATATTTGTAAGTAGAAAAGTAAAACATTGTCACTTTCTGAATTCCATATCAAAAACTTCAGTGATAGGACTGGAACGTTTACATTTTCACTGTGGTTTAGTTATGAGTAGATTTTTTTTATTTTAACATGACAAACATTTCTATTTTACCACAACAGGTTGTTTTATTGTGGAATATCACTGTAAAAACTATTTTTTGTAGTAAAAATCAACAACATAATCCTAATGTAGACAGTTTATTATCAAATCATAAATACAAATGAAATTAGTATCAATAGTTTCAAAAGGTCACCATGAAAGAATGTTTTTTGAAATTATAAAGATTATGTGTTAAGAAAAAAGTATGCTGTTACGCATAAAACTCTGACATTCTGGAGCTATACTAAATCCATAAAATATTCATATATTTATTTCACGTAAGCATCCTAGGAATGTATTTCTATATTACCACTTTAACAAATCTAATGATGATTTTTAAAATTCATATCCTGACTGTGCCTTCAATAAAAAAAAACTACATTGCCACTCTAAATATTATCCATTACAAGTAGAATTTAAATAGAAAGACATTTTGAGATTAAAAAGGGAAATTTTAAACTTTACGAATTTTATATTATAAATTGAAAAGATACCGTATCGTGATGAATTTTTGTTTTCAATTTGTGGGATGTCTATACATTTTTAGTTTGATCTATTCTAATAATTCTTTAACCTCAATTGATGAATTTAAATTAAGATAATTAAAATCTGATATCCTGTCTAAAAGGTATGACCATAAAAATTTGACATCGCTACAGTGAAATTCTTTATTCTGACACCAAAACTCTGAAATTCTGCGTCATGACGGCCATGAAGTTTAATGAGTTATGTGAATTTCTGGAAGTTTTGGTCGGTAGTGTAGTGACGGAGATGGAAGTGACGGAGCTGGAGGTGACGGAGCTGTAGCGCCTCGTCTGGACGTGGAGGGAAGAGTTCCTAACGGGAGCAGAGTTTGATTTCTCCTGCGAGGAAGAGAGTTTCTGGAGAATTCCAGTGATCTGTTTCTTCTTCTTCTTCTTCTTCTTCTTCTTCTTCTTCTTCTTCTTCTTCTTCTTCTTCTTCTTCTTCTTCTTCTTCTTCTTCTTCTTCTTCTTCTTCTTCTTTCTTCTTCTTCTTCCTCTTCTTCTTCTTCTTCTCTTCTTCTTCTTCTTCTTCTTCTTCTTCTTCTTCTTCTTCTTCTTCTTGGGGCCTTTGTGTCTCGGTCCATCCTTGCATGGAGATTGACTGGAGGCATGAATACATCACAAGTAGCCATCCATGCGTCGCCCCCCCCCCTCGCCCCCCCTCGCCCCCCCCGTCTCTCCAGGATCCCTCTCTCAGCACTTATCTCAAAGTTCGGATCTCATGCATTTTAATCGGCGTGTCTATCTTCCTTCCTCCCCCCTCCCTACCCCCTTTCTCTCCCTCTTTTCTTTGACTTTGGATCAGTGGCATCCTTCACACAAACAACAACAACAACAACAACAACAACCCCACCCCCACCCCTCCCCCGTCCTTCCTCCGCACCAGCTCCCTTTCCCATTTTTAAATCAATATTTGCCATCAGCGAATAAATCGTATAATTTCCTGACTGTTAGAAGAGTGCGACGCCGACATATTTACCTTCCACTCGTCTATTTTCCTGCTGTCGATCCCTCGTTCTCGCGCCGTGGCTATTAGCTAAGTGAAGGGGATGGATGGCCATGAAGCGCCGAGCGATAGCATCTCCATCAGAATCGGCGACGTTGAAAAATGGCCGCCGCCTCTCTGATGACAGCGCAGCAAAAACACACACACGCATGCATGCGTACACACACACACACACACACACACACACATGCATGCATACACACACAGAGTCAGAGAAGAGACATTTAAATATTCAAATGGGAGCAGGCGGTAATGATAAACGACAAGGGAAAAGTAGAATCAAGTAGCTATCGATGCAGAAAATGAAAAGAGGAGAAAGAGAAAGGAGAGGAGGAGGAGGAGGGAAATTAAGCAAGAAAAAGATGGAGGAGGCGTCGGAGGAGAGTTATGCTAGCAACTGAGAAAGAGGGAAGAAAGAGAGGAGACGGATGGAAAGTGACGGATGAATTAGGCAAACAGACGAGGGAGGGCTGCGGGAGTGTTACAGTAAAGCAAATAAAGATCAGGAAGCCGGCGCCGCAAATTACAGCCGTGGAGATGAAGCGCCGACAAGGGCAAAAAAAGATGGAGGGAGCAACAAAAAGACGGAATGAAAAGAAGGAAAAGTTGGAGGCGTCGCACCTGGAGTGAGGGGAGATAAATCAAAGAGAAAAACAAAGGTCAAAACAAAAAGATTTCAGTCAGCTTGAAGGATTGATCCACCGGAATCATGAAGAGGAGTCAAACGGCGGCCTGATAAGAGAAAGGAGGAGAGATGAATTAACCAAAACGACCAGCGCAGCGTCAGACAGCGCCGGAGTCCGGCTGAACGGAGGAAACATGAAGCTTTAACAGTCCAACAGGGAGAAACCGTTAAAGACACTGACTTATATGAATCCACTAACATAAACCCTTTACGTTCTTAGCTTCCAAAGTTAGCATCCAGCTGAAACATGTTTATGTCAAGCGTCAAAAACCTTTTAGTGTTTAGTATTTTGTTAGTCTTATGAATAATTTATTTTTTTTTTTTTTATGAAAAACTATTTCACGTTAGCTTTATAGCTGCTAACTCACTTTGCTAACCAAGTTTTATACACTATAACTTCAGAGCTGCGATCCGTCAGGTTGATTTTCACAGATTAGCATTAAAGCCACAAACTCATGCTAAGCATCTTTTCCCACATTAAATTGAACAATTTTTTTTCTCTATTTTTCGTATGTTCTCACTGGTTCGTTTTTTGTTTTTTTTTTTGTAGCATTTCTAACTTTAACACATTAAGTAATGTGTTTTCACATGTTTGCATTCAAGAAACTAATGCTCCTTGATCTTCACATCAAAGTTTGTCAATTACTTTAATTATCCATGTATTAATGTTAACATTGGACTCAGTTTTATCACTTTAGCATTTAACATATTTCACTTTAGCATTTTGGTGCTAACTCACTTTAGCAACATGATGGCTTTCACCCGTCTCTCTGAGCATTTATTTCCTCATGACAGGAATGAAAACTCGTGCTAAACATCAATTTTCCCACATTAGCTTGTGAGCCGCTAACTCGATTTGATCGAACGTTGGCGTTCTCCTCGCTAGTTTAAAGTTTGAAAAGTGTAAATGCTTCCTGTTTGATGGCGCCGCAGCTCCAACTTGACTTTAAGATGTCAAAATGTTCCTGTGCAGCGGCTTAAAAAGAGACTTTCAGGTGAAGGAGTCGACGGCGCCGCGACGCAGTCGCTCCCCCGACCACGGCACTCAAACGGCGAGCGCCAACCGGAGAGGAGGGAGAATATTCAGCAGCACTTGGCGCTACAAAACGGAGCGTGTCTTTAAAAGACGCGCGCTGTCACAACGGCGGCGGCGTTTGATTCCTGCGCGGTTGCAGAGCTGCGGAGCCGCGGCACGCCGCCGCCGCCGCCGCCGCCGCCACCACCGTCTTTCAAGTGGTCAAAGCGGCGCACGGAGAAACCTCCGGAAAACTCCGGCTCAGGTTTCCAAACTGCAGTCAAACGATGCGCCGCTTTAAAGGACCAGTTAGGAGAAACGTGTGTTTGTGGTCTTTGACGGTTTTCATTTATTGAAGCGTCGCTCCTCATCGCTTCACGCTTTTCCTGCTTCTCCTCCGTCGAGTTTCTGGCTCCTCTCAGAGCTCCTCGCTGTGTTCGGAGCCTCTTTATGATCCCGTTTCACCCTCTTGCCTCTGACGCTCGGCTCCTTCTTCGTCTGCTCGGGTTTTACTTTTCACACTTGCTGGCGTCTGTCTTTGTGGTTTTGTGTCTTTTCGGTGTCGTTTAGGCTCCTTTTCCTTCACTTTTTTTATATTTTTGTGGTCTTTTCATGTCTCTTCAGGGTGACTTTACATTTTTTTTGGAGATATTTCGGCATCGGTTGTTCAGTTTCATGTTTTGCTGAGATTTGAATTTGCGTAATGAGGATCTGAACTCCTTTCGTCTTTGTGGGACTGTTTCATTTTTCTCTGAAAGCATTTGGCGTCTTTTTTGGAAGTTTCCTGATGACTTCAGGTAATTTTTAAGAGCTTATTTTTTTTATCTCCTTGAGGTTGTTTGCATTTTTTCCTTCTTTTCTTGAATCTTGATATCTTTTCAGTGGCATTTCTGCTCATCCTGCTTCGTGGTCTTTTCATGTCTCTTGAGGGTCATTTTACATATTTTTTTTTTCTTTTTTATTACTTTCAGGTCATTTTGCTCTCCATGCAGTCATTTTGTGTCTTCTTGAAATGTAGCATCCCTTTAAGAATGTTTTGAATGTCTTCATTGACTTTTTATTCCTTTTTTTGGGGGGACTGTTGCATCTTCTTGGTTGTTTTATGTCCCTGTCAGGTCATCGGCAAGTTGTTGAATGTTTGTTTTCCATCTTTTTTGCTTCATTTATCTGTACTTCCTCTTTGCTTCCTGGTCGTTTTGCTTTGTTTGTATTGAATTCACGTTTATCTATTGCCATATGAGTCACTTCAGTGTGTGTTTGGGGAGGTTCTCACTGCGTCTTAGTCGTTTTATGTTCATGCTTTTCTCTGAATTCAGTGTTTCTTCACAGGTTTGACCTTCTAGTGTGAGAGTTGCTCTTCTTTCGGGTGGTTTGAATTTTTAGAGCGGCCCCCCCCCCCCCCCCCCCCCCACCCCCCCAGTTCAGAGCAGAAACAGTGTTTCTTGGTGTGAATGTTGAGGTTGTCTGAGCTGCTCTGAAAGGTGAAGAGGTCTCCATCACAGCTTCATTCCAGACTGGGTTCTGTGGAGACGATCATGGTTCCTCCAGGAACCTGCTCACAGTCACACATGGTGTCTGTTTCTGTTGTTTTAATGAAGCACACACTGCCGACGTGCGTGTGTGTGTGTGTGCCTGTGACGGATGTGTGTCCCGTGTGTGTCCGTCTGCAGAGCAGCCACGCTGAGCTGATGATGATGGAGAGCAGGAAGAGCAGCCTGCTGGGCCGAGCCGAGTCCCTGAAGAGGAGCGGCTCCGAGCTGCCCGCCAACTTCCACTGCAAGATACACAACCTGACACACACCTGGGGCCAGCTGGAGGTAATGCACACACACACACCATACACACACGCACGCAGAGCATCTACAGCAGAGTTGTAGAAATACAGGAGTGCCACAGTAATATCTTGGAGACGAGCCAGACAGAGAGATAATATCTGGAAGATCACACTGATATTTCTGTTGAGACCTGTGTGTGTGTGTGTGTGTGTGTGTGTGTGTGTGTGTCTAATTTTAGGCTAATCAGCCCTGATCCAATCTCGAACATGAAGATGATAATTAGTGTCGTCTCAATTAAGAAGCCCTGCTGCCACCGTGGCCTTTAGCTGTGTGCAGGAATGCTCCGCGATGGAAGGATTAACCAGATCGCTCGATTGTTACGGTCCTCATGACGGATTCACGCAGTTGTTTCACACACACTCACGCGTAGGAGTTTACAGGGTGAACTTTTCAACTGTCTCGCAGCTCTTCTCTCGAGGATTGATGCAGCAATTTCTGGATGTTTGCAACATTTCCTTCAGCTGCTTGAGTTTTCACTGTTAATCCTTTCATCAACACTTATTCATGTGATGCTTCTGGGTTTTTGTTGGAAAACTTCACTGTGATGGTCTGTTTTGCAGAATTTAATTATTGTGTATCATCTGCATAGAGAGAAAGTTCATGTGAACAGAGAACCACCATCACACAAACTGATTTAATGAATCTTAGAAGTTCTTTACCGGCCACAGTGTCTAAAGCTTATCTCCTAAAGTTGGATATAACATCAAGTTTGATACGTGCACGCCATAGCACGCGCTCGCAGCAGTAACAGAGTCAACCTGTACCTGGACACTGTACAGAGTTTAGCAGCCGGTTTGAGCAGTTCTTCCCTATGTGACCTGAATTTAGCTGAATTTAGAGATTAAATTGGTTCAGGTAGAGAACAGGGCATCATCTGCATAGACTGAGACACTATATGATTTTCGTCTTTATTTAGAGTAGGATGTGCGAGTTGAATTTCTCATGACAGGGTCTTTGAACTACATAAATACATATGGAAAGCAAAAAAAAAAAAAAAAAAGTCCTCCTCTGCGTCCACAAACTGAGCAAACCACGAATGGAGCCGTTGTTCTTGCTGTGTTTTTGTCTTGTTTAGCAGATGTAGGAGATTGTCGTCATCTGGGGGCTCTTGTAATGTAAAGCTGTGTGTCGTCTGCATAAGTGCGGTAAAAGATGTGATGATATTCCATAATCCGAGCCGGAGGGAGCGCTCACACGCTGAACCAGAAGAACCACCACAGCACTTTTTACATCCAGGAGCTGCAGCGTCTCTGTCATCGCGTCTCATACGTTCAGATGTGCTCAGAGGCCGCCGGGAGCTTTATGTGCCTTGCTAATGGGCACAGTGGTGGCGGTTGTTTGTCGTCAACCTGGCGTGGTAATTAATTCCAGGTCTGTGTGGGGGTGGAGGGGGAGAGGGGGCGGTGACAGCTGGCAGCGGATCGTCGGGAGGCTGAAACAAGACGATGCGACTTTGTTCCTGGAAGAAAGAAACCGTCTCCTTTGGAGCGAGCGGCGCGTCGACGCATCGAGCTCGTTCACGCAAACACAGGAGCAAACACGCCATCTGTGTGTGTGTGTGTGTGTGTGTGTGTGTTTGTGTGTGTGAGGGTTTCATCTCCTTGTCATCCCCACTGCTGCATACACTCACATATTATAGTGTCACACACGTACTGGTAGCCATTGGAAGCGTGTGTGTGTTTGCATTAACATATGTATCAACCTCAGTGAAACGGATTCAATCAGAGAAATTAAACCACAGCAGCAGGTGTGTGTGTGTGTGTGTGTGTGTGTGTGTGTGTGTGTGTGTGTGTGTGTGTGTGTGTGTGTGTGTGTGTGTGTGTGTGTGTGTGTGTGTGTGTGTGTGTGTTTTTCCGCCTCTGTAACCAGTCTGTGATTAAACTTCTATAACAGACAAAGAGACATTTGGACTCACAATACCGTCTCCCACACACAGACACACACACACACACACACACACACAGACACACACACACGGAGAAAAGTTTGTGTCATCAACAAACAGCTGATCCTCTGAAGCCTTTTCACTCTTCTGGTTCTTGATGATGTCGACTCATCTCCAGTTCCTGTTGGATCTGACCCAGGTCCAGAACGCCGGTCTGAACCCTGCTTTGGTTTACGGACAGTCTTGATCAGAATCCGAACCGCCATCTTGCTTTTCTGAATCGTTCTTGATTCTTACAAACTGATGTCAAAAGGTCAGGAAGCTACGGTCTGTTGGTCAGAGTGGGCGTGTCCACCAGCGTTGGTCTTCGAGGTCTGAGCAGGTCCACAGTCTTCATCAGCAGGAACTCAAGAGTCTGGACTGTATCAGGGGCCCCGTTTACACCACAACAAAGAGAAAACTTTTAGGTTGTGTTTTGGAAGGTTGTTTACGCAACAACGGAAAATGTAACTTTACGGTAAAACTGCAACCAAGGCGGAACTTTCAGAAAAAAACTCCATCTGTGTAGAGATGAGAGAACGGCTGCTGCTGTTCATACACACCATGACAGTAGTTCTGCACATGCTCAGTAGACATTAGCAACAATGTTTTCCTCCATGTATCACAACTCTGAGCCCATGTTGTCTTGATCCTGGTCCTGGTCTCAGTCTCTATCCTCCTGAACTTTGTAGTTTTAGAGTCGTCAGTCACCGTAATAACAATCCAACTTGTTGATGTTTAGAGTGTGTTGTTCTGTTTAGTGTGTTTCAGGTTTAATTACTCACAAACAACAGCACCAACTAGTGGCCCAACAGGAAAACTACATCTTTTTTCAGTGTTTCTGGAGTTTCCATGTAAACAGACATTCTTTTCCAAATGTTGACATGTAAACGTAAAACTGTTCTGAAACAAAAACATGTAAACAGTCAGAGAAACTTCAGCTCTGAAGGTTCAACTTTCGTACCCGATAAATCCACTTCAAGCGGCAGTCTTTATGATCGTTTATCTTTTGAAAATACATTTCCAGGATGTTTTATATTAAAAGAGGCAGAGACTCAGATGATGTCAATTTAGTTCTTTACTCCAAACCTTTGTCAAACGTGTCTTTATGTATATACATCTTCCTTTCCTCCTTCACCTTCTCTCTTCTTTACTCCTCCTCTTTCCTGTCTTTCTTTTCTCCTTACCCTCCTCCTCTCCCTCTTCTCCCTCTTCTCCCTGTCCTCCTCCTCCTCTCTTCCTCCTCACTCCCTCACTTTGACACTTTTCCTTGGTTCTTTATTCTTTTATCTTTGATTTAATGTGTGATGTTTTCCTTCACAACTCGCTCCTCACCTTCTACCAGATTTCGTCTTTCTGATCGAGTTCTCAGGGAAAAGGGTTTAAAACGCTCCAAACTTCAGCCCGAGTCGTCTCGTGTTCATGATGGCGTCCAACATGGCGTCTGGGTGTCACATTAACGGGCCGATCATCGCCGGCGTCGGCATCTGCTGCTCTGACACAAAGTGGGAATTAACTGGAATTGATGTCCTGAGTCTCGCCTCTGAACTATCCCGGCCTTATGAAGAATTTATGACACACACACACACACACACACACGCACGCGCATGCACGCTGAATGATGGAGAAAATAAAGAGGTTGTAAATTAGCTTTCATTTTCTCTGTTGTGGATATTTTGGCAGCAGCTTGTCTTTCTTTTTTTTCCTTCGCAGCTGTTCAAGGTCAAACTGTGTGTGTGTGTGTGTGTGTGTGTGTGTGTGTGTGTGTGTGTGTGTGTGTGTGTGTGTGTGTGTGTGTGTGTGTGTGTGTAAAGAAACCTACTGTAAATACACAGACACCCAGAAAAGAGGCAGACGTCGGTAGAAATACGAACCAAAGTAAGAAAACTGAGTTCGTCTTTACATTAAAACTCAGTCATTTCTACATACATGCACTGTTTTTGATCTATTTTCCCTTTATTCCTTTGGAGATGAGTAATAAAATTTCCTGACTAAAATGAATCAAAATTTAACAATATTGATTACACCTCCTCTGATATATAATCACCAATAAGTTCTTTTATTTCTTCTTTGGTCTGTAATATTCCTCAGAATTTAATTATCCTACGTATTTTTAGCTACAGTGAAACTGAGCATGTGTTCATATTTCTCTGCACTATTTTCAGTGCGATCGCGGTAATCCGGACTGATTATTGGCCCACAGCGTTCTTCTTGTTCACAGCAGCTCAGTTGGAAAACACTTCAGGTTGAATTTGCTCGTCTGAACCATGAACTTTGCAAAACAGTGAAGATTTGAGCCACATGAAGTCGAGACTTCCTCAACCTGCTGAATTAAAGCTCCGCCTCCCGTTCCAGCTGTGAGTCCTGATTGACATCAGAAAGTGAACATGACCTGGTTTTGTGATGTGATTTCAGCTGTTGAACAGAATGTTTGCAGCACGGAACGTGGTTTCCATGGAATATTTAAACTACGCCAGCATAGTTTACTAGTTTTGTGTTTGTTGATATTTAAAGAAACTTGCAGTGTTTTATTGGTTTGGTGTTTACCTGCAAAAAGATGAAAATGAGAATTTTCATCATAAAAAAATTGAAGGATTTTTTTTCCTTATTGACCTTTCCTTCCCTTTGATCCATTTTGAAGTTTTTGGAGTTATTTTCCTTTTTCAGTTTTGTGTATTGAGTTTTTTATGATTTCTTCCCTTCAGTTGCATTTTTCTTTCTTTGGCTTTGTTTTATTTTTCTCGGTTTTTTTTCTGGGAATTTCCCTTTTTTATTTATTGATCTGTTAGTTTGGACTCCTGCAGTTCTTCAAACTTTATCCGCAACACAAAAGAACACTTTTGTTGGTTTGACGTTCACATGCAGATCAACTAAAAGTAGTTTTATTGAGAAAAAAATATTTTGTTTCCTCTTTTTGGAACAATGTATGAATTTAATTTTTTTTTAAGCAAATTCTTGCTGTAATTCATCCTTGCCTTTGTTTCAGACTCTTGCAGCTCTGTGAAGTTTATCAAAACGACATGAAAACCGAGTTTTGCTGATTTGTTGGTTTGATGTTCACCAGCAGACATTTAAAAAAGTGTTTTTGTTTGATTATTTGAGGGAAATAGGTGCTTCATGTCTTTTAAATTACCTCCCTGATGACGGTTTGTGTCTGTTCCCATTTTTCCCCCCTCAGTTAAACCAACCTCACACTCATCCGCTCATAATGGCTGCCGGCTCGTCTGAGCGCGGCGCTAACTGCACATTTCTCTGGTCAGGGGGTCCCATTGTCGCCCCTCTTACTGCCTAATGGGCCGGTTTTACCTGCCAGAGTTCAGCTAAAGTGGCGTTTCCACTGAGGAGGGAGCGCCGCCGCCGCCGCCTCGCTCTCCTTTGTACCGACGCATACATATGCAAATGAGCAACAAGGACCCGTGTGGGGCTCGTTGAGCGGCGGCTCGGCGCCCGCGGTTACCCCCCCCGTCACGGACGCTTGTTAAAGTCGAAGCGGAAGATAACGGTTAACCGATCCTTGAAATCACTTAAAACTAAAACCCAGTGAATCTGAAATGGGAAGCCGGAGCTGCAGACGCTCCAGACGGAGGCGCCGCAGGGAACGTCAGCGGTGGAGAGACGAGTCTGTCTGTCCTTTACACGACATCGTTTTCTAACTTTTGTGTAATTATCAGTGTTTTCCTTCATGTTTTTTTGAACTGAATAATAATTTAAGATAAACTAACATCCAGGTTATAGAGCATCTTCCTGCTGCTAACTGATGTATCTTCAGCTGAACTCAGTGGTCACGTTTACATGGCTCAAAAATCCTCCGTATAATTGGATTGTGAAGCGAAGCGGATTGTAAATGTGTCATACAAACACCTGAGTGGATCCGCTTCACTCGCAGCTAATTGTGTTTCAGATCCGATTGTACGAGGTGGTCGATGCCGATCGATAATCCGCTCCCTGTCTCATATATGTGGTCCTTGACAGCGGAGCGGATTAAATGGGGAATTATTGGTTCCGCGCATGTGTTCCCTCGTACGTAGTGACGTGATGACGTGGCAGGAAAGTAAAAAACAAGTGGACTGGACGGTGGCTGAGAAACACTTTTTAATAAAAACCCAGAGAGAACAAACACTGGAGAGGTGAGATGACCGAGAATCGTGCAACAGCGAGTTGTTCAAAGAGCCCTGAGGCAGACTACCAGCGGACCGCCCGGCCGGTGTTATGGATTAACTGGTTCCCATGTTAACGAGTGACGGTTTCTGTATAAACACATTCTGGTTACAGCAGATGTTAAAATAAGACTCACAAAAGACTCTAAACTTCTGAATTCCCTGTAACTGTATATAATCAACGTTTGAACGACTATAAGTTTCGGTTGGTATTTCAACATCTGTTGGTCACAAGTTAACACGGACACCAGTTAATTTGAAACATCGGCAGGCGGAGCAGAGCCTCGGTGCTTCACACCAAGACGTACCGCTCGGCGGGGCGGGACTCCGGCCGGGGGAGCGCCCGCTCTTTGAGGATGGAGATGATGGAACATTATGTGAGCAGATATCCAGCAGGTAGAAACACTTTGCTCGGCGCTGAGGACTGCCGGCTGCAAAGCCAAAGATCAGAACCTGAACGTTCCGTGAGAGACTGGGTGCGCAAGTCACAGATAGGTCATCCATCTGGGAGGACGCCGTATAATCCCCGTCAGCCGGGGCACTTTGTAAACGAGGCTTGAACGTGAATTTCTTTGTATCCACATACGTCAATCGGATTGAAAAAATACACAGATGTAAACGGGGCCAATGATCGCTAACTTTGCAGTGATATCGGAATTTTACCAACTAGCGTTTATTCCACAGTAACTAGGAAAGCAGCTCAACAGTGAAAAGTAACTGAGCTCGAATTTTTCACCCAATTTAAGGAGGTTTTACTTGTTCACAGCTTGAAAGTGTTTTTTTTTTTTTTTTTTTTCACCTCGAAGATGTCGAACCTCTGGTGTGGCGGTGTGGCCTCTCAGCCCAGAGCTGCTGATTGGACATCACAAGTTTGTTTGCTCTGCACTGATGAACACTTTTCAGAAACAAAGAGCAGAGTGCACGCGCGCACACACACAGACACACACACACACACACACACACACACGCTCGTCTAAATCCAAGTGGAGAATAGTCTCTCTCAGCGGCTTGCTGTGTCTTACTGTGTGATCAACAGGGGTTGGAAAATTACTCTGCAGAGCTTATTATACACACACACACACACACACACACACACACCCTCACTCTCGGCGCCGGGCTCTTGTTGTTTTCACTCGTTCCCATTTGAAACAGTGATTGCTCCTCACCAAAGCCTCTTTCGGTTTGTATTGTGTCTAAATGATGTTTTGTTTTGGGTGTGAATATCGCGGCTCTGCTGGAGAAGCTGCTAGAAGCTACGAATTAGCAGCTGATCTGTTTGCACCTGGAAAAACACCCGTTAACCTTTTTTTTTTTTTAAATTTCAAAACTTCATTCATTAGCAGCAGCAGATCTGTTAACGTCACGTTGAAATGAAAATCCAAGCGAGCAAAATTCATTTGATCTCTGATCTTGTTTTAAAAGAAAAAAAAAAACAAAAAACACGGGAACCAAAAGCGCGATGGCTTCATTCCGGATGTTGTTGAGTTGGAGTGCGATCTGTATCTCGAGGTTTGAAACTCCGGCGGCGCCGTAAACAAGACGTGCTAATGTCAACAGGAAGAGTGTGATTATTATTACATCTCGGACATCGGCATTGACGTGATCGACGTTCCTCACGGTGTAATATTGCTGATGTCCTCTGACAGTTAGGCCCTGAATACCTGACATCCCCTCCATCGATCTGCACATTTCCAAAGCTCCATGATTAATGAGCGTGTCCGTATTGATTGATATGCTACTTTACATGATGGAGTATTGACATAACAAGGAGTCCTCACAATAACTCTCCGTCCGCCGTCCACTTTTCTTCTCTCGGGCAGAAAATCCTGTCGGAGCACTCGCGGCCCGGCTCTTCCCCGCCGCCGGCGGGCGGGAGGGGGCGTCCTCCGGGGACGAGCGGCGCTCGGCCCTGTCGCCGCCTCACCAACTCGCTGCTGGAGCAGCTGGAGGCTCGGATCAAGGAGCTGAAGGCCCCTGGCTGAGAGACACCGAGCTGCTCATCTTCAACTCCTGTCTCCGGCAGGACAAGGACGCCGCGCAGCAGCTCACCTGCTTCAAGGTAGGAGCGTCCCCCAGCGTCCCCCAGCGTCTCCCCATGTCTCTTCTTCACCTCATCCTCTTGTCTCGTCAAATCCTTTAATGCCTCGTCTTCTTATGCCTTCTCGCCCCTTTGTCTCCTCATGTCGTCCACATCCCTCCCACGTCCTCTTGTCTCATGGTATCCTCTCATGTCCCCTCATTCCCTCGTGTCCTCTCATCTATTTCTTCCCCTCATGTCTCCCTCTGTCCTTGTCCCCTCGTTTAAACATATGTCCCTTCATGTTGTCTTTTCTCCTCTCATCCTCTCGCCTCTTCATGTCCCGTCATGTGTCCTCCTGTCCTCATGTCTCCTCCTGTCACTTCTACTCAGCTCTGAATATACAGATACTTTCCTGATAAGACGTATTGTGACAGTTGGGAATTCCCATTTCCCAGCTGGGAGCGTTCCAGCTTCGCATACAGTGACAGCCGTCAAGTTCAACCCACAAACGTCGGCCATTTTGTCTCCACCGCAGAACAAGCAGACACAAGCTGCTTCTGTTTTTCTCCAACGGGTTTATTTGACGTCTTGAATTCAACAAATCTTCCAAATTCACCATAAAAACTTAATTCGCAGTCTGCAGAGTTCGGTTTGGGAATCTTTACATCGAAGCTGTCGCTTCACTTTTCTTCTTAAACTTTTACTCTCAGATATGTGGCGAAGACTTTCTAATCAACACGGATCATTTTGTTCTTTTAAGGGAAAAAAAAACGTGTGTGTGTGTGTGTGTCTGTGTGTGTCTGCGTTGTTGCTAAGTTGTGTGATATGTCGTCTTAATGAGGCCAAGTGAAAGAAGCAGGGCTGTTTTGAAGCGATGGATGTATAGAGGAAACAGCGGTTAGCCTTAAAAGCCGCGGGACGCTAACAGGATATTAATCAGCCTACATCACACAGCGAACAGCTAGCTGCGCTGATTAGCTTAGCCCTGCCGTGTGACTGACAACCACACACACTCACACACACACACACACACACACACACGCACAAACGCAAGTGTACCCGCTGAAATAAAAGTGCAGACACACAGAAGTACATTAATTCATGTATGTATGCATATATAAGTGCTCACACATACTGAGAGGTTCACGCACACACACGCACACTTCTGCACAACCGCAGACGCACACAGACAAAATATGCAAATGAGCGACACATATATAAAATAAACAAATGCATAAAAACATAAAGACGGCTGCGGCAACACACACACACACACACACACACACGGGGAAGGAAAAGTTGCCTCCCTCGGTGGAGACGAGCTCTCACTCCTCTCGCAGCTCTCTGGAGTGGTTGTGGGGAAACGTCTCGGCGTCTTGAGGACGACGGAGTGGAAGTGCTGCCGGCTCTCTGCGGCGGTCACATACAGACGAGGGCCCAACTTCATCTCACTCAATAATCAGAGAAAAGAATCGCAAGACTACTTTCTTTTTTTTGGGGTGAGTCCACAGAAGAGCCGGACTGATGTACCGTTAAAAACCAACCTTCATCCCCACCGGATACGTGATCGATGATAACTACCACAACTACCTGCAGTCAAATCCCAAAGTCTTCCTAAATGGAAGTACCAAACTAGCTGATAACCAGCTAAAAATCTGGTTTTATTCTGGCTCAAAGTCACTTAGAAACTTGTTCACAGTTGAATCCAGAAGGTGGCTAATGCTAGTGTTCGGCTAGCCTCGTCTCAAACTGGCCTTGGTCTTGGTGAAAGTGTCATATTTTAGACGCAATATCTGCTTGTAGTTTATCTATATTTGAGAAACTCCTCAAGCCAGAGTTTTTGAGTATTTAGCTTCTTTATATTTGTTGTAAAAACTTCCCAAAATGATGAAATCTTCTCATCTTGCACTGAAACCAAATCAGTGATCAAGCGCTGTGACGTTTTCGTGTCGTGAATTTGTCGGCATGAATGGGAACATGGTGAAGAGGAGCTGCCTGAAACGGCGAACATGTCGAGGGAAGAGAGAAGACAGGTGAGCTGCAGAGAGCCAAGTCCTGACTGCAGCTCTCAGTGGGAAGCCATTGATTCCTGACAGAACGAGGCCCAGAGCTGCTGGAGAAATGAAGATTGGAAATATTGATAGGGATCATTTGTATGGAGACAGGAGGGGTGGGGGTGGGGTGAGGGTGGAGTCGGCGGTGGGGGTGGGGGCGTGGGGGGTGGTGGGGCCCTCCTTTTAAGAAAGTCGACTCCATTTGTGCGATCATTTGTCTGTTTTTGGCGTGAACGGGTTCGATTTCTGAGCAGCAGCTTATTACTGTACGACTGTATGAGGTACCAGCGGGGGGGGGTCGGCAGAGGTCAGACACACACACACACACACACACACACACACACACACACACACACACACCCACCCACACACACACACACACACACAGAGTGAAAGAGCAGCAGTAAAACTGAGAGTACTCACTTTAAGAAACACCTTCACATTTAAAAAACTTTTTTTTTTTAAACTAAAGAGCATCTTCCTCCACTAACATCCAGGCTTTAGAGCATCTTCCTCCCAGATGCCTGACAGTTACACTGCAATGGCACACCTCTGTGGACATTAATTAAAACAGGGACTTCACTAAGTAACTAGTTAATTTGGATTTGCAGAGATACTACAGGAACCGTGGGTCTTTAGAAAAGAAGTAAAGAGGAGTAATTTCCAGGAAGTTGTGCTGCGCTGACTGTTGTTTACTGACTGTGTCTCTGCAGTAAAAACTGCTCCGACTGCACTTCTTCTACTTAAACCTGTTAAAATGTAAATGAGGAGCTGATAGTTTTCAGTGGAAGTCTCAGTTCTCGGTGTGAGACGTCACTTTCGCTCCCCACTTCCTAAATGTAGTCAACCCTGTTTAGTGCTGTTGGACTTTCTCTCCTCTTATTAAATACCCCCGCCCCCCCTCGTCCCACCCCACCTGTCTGTCTCTAACCTGGCTCTTAATTGAATTAGCCCTCCTTAAAGATACGGCGTCAGCCAGACGTTCCTCCGGCAAGCCCTGGGCCTCCGATGACTCTCCATTGTAGTGGAAACGCTCTGGGGGCCGGACACACCGAGAATTAATAGAGTGAACCCAGCACACACACATACACACACACGCTTACACACACACAGCTCTACAGCGAGTGCAGATCTGCAGGCTGAAAATGAATCTCACACTCTGACAGCTCTCTCCAGAAGGTTAAATGTTGCCTGTCGGTGGTTTTCTTGCATCTTCTGGCTTCATCTAACGAGCTGAAACTCTGCGTTCCCGCCGCCGCCGGTGCTCATTGAATAAACACGAGTCATCAAAGCAAAGACGGATCTTATCAAAACTATTCATGTCCTCTGAGTAGGATTGTTTCCATCCATCCATTCATCTCCTCTCACTGCTCCGTCCAGCTCAGCGTGGCAGGGAGCTGCAGTCCATCCCATTTACTCCCAGCTTTTTTTTCTGCTTTAGCTCAATTATCTGTTTTCACGTGGAGCAGCTGTGGCTCCGTCGGAGAAGCAGGTAGATCGTCTTCAAAATGTTTTGGGTTCGATCGCTCGTCTCGCCCTCTCTGTGGGCTTTTACAAGACACTCAATGCCAAGTTGCTCCTAATGGAGGTCAAGCAACTTGCATTTCAGCCATCGCCATTGTGTGTGATTGAATGGGCGAATGTGATTACAATGTTAAGAGCTATTAAGTGAGCTCCATTTACCATTTACCATACCAAACAGTGTTTGGACTCCAAAAACCTTCATGGAAAGTAAAGAACATATCTTATTCTTGAATCTGTGATTCCAAAAGGATCAGAACTCTGGTTTTTGAGTCTGATCATCCACTCAAGACTGGGTCTCAGTTTGTCCTGTCTTCCAGTCGCGTGATTAGCATTAGCAGCCATGAATAAATGTGAGCTTAGCTTTATAGTAGCTCATTAAATATATACTAAAACAAGAGAAAATCCAGGAAGCCCCTCCTCTGTCTCTCGTCTGACTTCCTGTCTCTGTTTCGTGTCACTTCCTGTCTTTCCTCACCTTCCCTCATGTCTTTCTCTCTCTTTCTATCCCGCTCGGTGTTGTTATCTGTTCGGCCGCTCAGTCTCTCCCCCGCTGTCCACAGCAGATGAACCCCTCCTCATCCCCACTGCTTCTTACCCCCCCCCACCCCCCATCCTCTGGACCCCTCAAGCCTCCTCCAATCATGCTCTTTGCCCTCGGGCACCTCATAATCATACCTCCCCCCTCGGCTCAGGCCTTTCTATTTTCAGCTCTCTGTCTTCTCCTCCCGCTCTGACGCCCCCCCCCCCCCATGACTTCTGCCCCCACCCATCTCATGCTGTCGTGTTCTCACCCTCCTCGACTCTGATCCTACCACAGCACTTAAATCCGTGAGCCATCGATTGTCAGTAATTTGTCACCAGTGTCAATATGAAATCCATATCATTTGTATACATCATAAAAATGACCTTCACAAGCACCCCTCTCAGCTGCAGCCTGACCTTTATTCACATTTCTCCGTACCTCCCAACACTGCTCACATCTTTTATTGAGCTGCCCTTAATTCTGAAAACATCAAAAGTCTCATCTGAATATATGAAATCCGGATGTTTTCATGATGGTACGTGAAAATACAGTATCATCAGCGTAAAGTGGTTGTTTTTGCACATTAATAACATTTATCATTCAGCTGTAACATGAAAGGCAGATGACTATGGTTCAGTTATTGTGGAAGTTAAAGACTTCAAACTGATTCGAAAAAATTTCTGATCATTACAGTGATCATGTGTTACTATTATTTCACCTATGAAAAGTGACACTTGGCTATTCTTTTGTTCCATTTCAAAAACTAAGATGATCAGCCCTTCAAATGTAGCCAAGCTCATTGGTTCATTCACAAGTCACATATAGAATGAAGCAAATCTAAACACTTTAGATGAATCTTTTCATTTAAGACAGTTTGGTTTTAAATATAAGCCAAAGTTTCATCAGCATAACAGTGTATGTTTCTGCAGGTTTCATGTATTTTTTCAGCAAGCTATAGTATTTCCGTTATGTAACTTTGGACCATTTATTGTAGAAGCCAGAGACATTTGACAGCTCAGATAAATTCCTGCAAGTTTGAAGTATTTATTGTGAAGGTTTGAGAAAGTAATGACTTGTGAAACTTGTTTTTCTTGAAGCTTTTACACCTCAGGAAGTGAAGAAGACATGAGTTAGAAAATTGGCCCAGTGACTGTTGACTGCTGTTGATTATTTAATATCTGAAGCTAATCCAGGATGATTGTCGGTGTTGCGGCTGCTGAAAGCTTCAAGCTGGAGCTTTTCTTTCAGGGCTTGACCGGCGGCTCAAAACAACACCACATTTTTTTTTTATTACCAGTTTTGCTACAACTTTATTTGGTGAGTGTTCAAACTCTGTTGTATCTTCAGTCTGTATTTTGGAGCTCATTTTTTATTTCCATCAGTTGTCTTTCTTTCTTTCTTTCTTTCACTGCTGAACGGTTGCTGTAGACGCAGCGACTGAATGTATATGTGCATGTTGTAGCCAACACACACACCTCCCTCCATCACTCCACCCCTTACCAAAGCATATACACCCCCCCTCCGCTGCTTCACCCCTCGTCGTGTCTCTCAGGCAGCTAATAGAAGGTGACAGCGAGGCTCTGATATCGATACCTGCTGCATGATGAGGATTAAAGATCCACCGACTCCCTGCCAACAACACAGGCGTGTGTGTGTGTGTCTGTGTGTGTGTCTTTTGATGTGTGTTCTGCAGGTGCTGCTCCGTTGTGTTTAGGGCTCGGCTTTCCCGCGCACGTGTGTGTGTGTGTGTGTGTGTGTGTGTGTGTGTGTGTGTGTGTGTGTGGTTTTTGGACTTTTGAAGAGGTGTTTTCTCGTTAAGAGTCGCTCGTTAGAGGTTGAAGGCGAGCAAACAGGTGAGCCGTTGCCGCGGTAACGGCGTCAACAAACAGATCAGACTTTCATCTTCATCGTGCTCGGGAGGAGAAGAAAACACTCGTCTCTTTCATCAACTAAAGGAGTGGAGACAAGAGAGGGAATCCGGGAGGGAAATAAATAAATAAAAGGAAGAATAGAGACAGAGAGAGAAGAATGCTCTGGAAACAAGAGGAGGGAAGAAGTGACCATCTGAAGAGGAGGAAAGAAAGACGGGATGAGAGGAAGAGGAAGACACAACATCAAACATCCACAACTTCTTTTCTTCTCTACTGAGATTTCACAAATTTATTTAAAATACATTTATGTTGATTTTTTTCTTATATTCCTACATTATTCAACTTGCAGTGAACACTTAGCATAGAGCTGCATTAAATCGATTATTACTCAGTTATTACGTCCATGTGGTGGACGTTAATGCACAGTTCTGACCTGGAGTTTCTTCTTAAAATGCAATTTTAATTCATACGTCACCTTTTAACCAGCAACTTTGAATCGCATAGGGATGTGTTGGATGAGTAGGGTCAGTTCTTAGCTTTTTATTTTTTTCCAAAAGTTTCACAACTTTTCTCTCAGACTCTCCTAAAATCTTAAAGAGAAACATGTCTATCCTAAGTGTCCAAGATCCAGTTTTTCACCCTTTTTTCATTTTAAAATGCATCGTTGGAGTTCCTCAGGGCTCAATCCTGGGTCCTCTCTTCCTTTCACTAATGCGACATGTCTCCATCAGCGCTGGTGACTTAGTGTTCATAGGAAGCTAAATGTCTTTTTCGGCTGCAGAGTGACTTTGTGTTCAGAACTTTCACCTCACTGTGAGAAAACCCCTGGTTTGAGTCCCAATATATTCCCTTTTCTTAAACATTGGTGTAGTTGTTGGTTAGTACACCCAGTAGAGGGTATTGCATGTTGGTGCTGTCGTGTATTCCCCCAAACGTTCACAGACCACGTTCAAAACTGCTACAATAGGTATTTGTGCCCCTGGTACTCTTTTACAGGGATTTAGTTGCCTTAGTGAAGACGTTTGAAAACTGCTCACACGAGTCATCTGGAGTCTTTCCTCCAATCAAATCTTTTGTCCGTCACCTTATTTGTTCCTTTTAAGGGACTCATGAGCCGTTCTGCTCAACACTGCCCCCACAGGTCATCAGGGGTACCACTCTGTCAGCTGCACGTCTGTAAATAAGGTTTGAAGGTATTTCAGCGTTCAGTATGTCGCTGTGCAAAACTGCAGTTTCGTTTTTCATTCTTTCCATCTTTGCTCCATATTTCCGTAAAACGTTTGATTGCCTCTTGTCGTAAATGTGCTTCACAAATGAACCTGCGTCTCCATTACGGTGAACTACAATAAGAAGTGAAGGTCAACGCCGGGAGAAAAGACTGGAGGAGGAAAACAGAGGAACGCAGAAGGAAAAGAAGAGCCGAGACAGAAAGCAGTGAGACGGAAGGAGAGAGGGAAAGTTGGAGAGATGGATACGAGCAGAAATGCAGACAGACAGAAGCAGATTGGGTTTATGATAGAAGCGTTTTAAACTCGCGGCGGCGCGTTCGCATCGGCTGCATTAGTGCGAACAGTAAATGCTTTCACTCACAAAGACTTCATATATCCTCCATTTGTTTACCGCTGCTGAATATTTTAAGAGTAAAGCTTTCATCCCTAAAATGTCGCCGGCAGCGGAGCGGGCCGAAAGGACCGTGGGTAATAACTCAGCGCGATCAATAAACCTGATGATGTCAGCACTCATCCATTTTGACTTTACGTGAAGAGCTTTTTGTCACGTACGGACGACTTTCTTCCAAATGTTTCCCTCAATCTGACACCCGGCGTTCAGCACTCATGAACCGCGTCCAGAGTGCACAGACCTCGTCTGGACTGTCGCTAATTTAGCGGCGTTTGAAAGATGGAGCTTCTGATTTACTGCTCAGTGTTCGCTGAATATCTGTCAACTGGGCTTATTGAATCCAAATCTGCCAGTTTCATGTTTCCCACCGTCTCTAATGCATTAAATCATTATTTTGATTTCAGCTGTTCCATTTCATCTCCAATGTTGATACCAATCACTGCTGAAACTGGCCTGAAATTCAGTCCAACACTATCCTGAAACCAGCGCTTGAACTTCACGCTCGTCCGCTTGTTTTAACCAGTAAATTTCCTCCCTGGACGAGCTAAAAGCTGCTTATACTGTCCAAAATCATACATCTGGACGAGGTGTGTCCACATCTGTTAAAACCAAAAATAAACGAGATGAACAGAGATTCATCCTATATTCATATGGCGGCCTTTCTGAATGATGTCATGGATCTCCCATGATTCTCGGGTCACCTAGGTCATTATTTTGGAGGCATCAAACATTAAAATTTACGAGAACACTCTTCTCTTTTACAGCGTCCTGACCTGAAACAACGTAAAATATCAAACTATTGACTTATTATTAATGGAAAATTAAAAGTTAAAACAGCTACTTGCTAGCAGTGACAATGGATGAGTAGAATTTACATCATCAGGTAACACTTCCTGGTTACTAGTACAAAGATTCTGATATCTGTAGGTTGGCTTTTTTTTTTTTTTTTTTTTTTTTTTACGAATTTTTATTGCTGTGAAACCATTTTGAGATTTGGACCAAAACTTTCTCAAAACTTGACTTTCAAACCAAATCTAGCATGAAATCTGTCCAGTGCTAGCTTAAATCCAGTTTCACATTTAGAATAAAACTAGCCTGAAACCGGTTTGAAATTGTATCCAGGAACTAACCCAAGGCTGGCTGAAACTGATGAGGCTGAACTCACCAAGAAGTATCTCAATGTGAAAACTCAAACTAGCATTAAACCAGTCCGAAATGAGAAAAGAATCAGTCTAAAATCGAGAAGGGTCTGGCTGCAGACCGCACCTCTCAGGCCCCTCCACCACACTTCTCAAGCCCCTGTCCTGCAGACCTCTACCGCATTTCTCAAGCCCCTGTGGCGTCAGTCCAGCCCGGAAATGACGTAACTTCCTGTACATTTGGACCGGAGCCGAGCGACAACCTAACCCTAACCCTAACCCTAACCCTAACCCTCTGTGGTTATTTAATTATCTGAAGGTAGATGTGAGCAATATGCAGAGCAACGACTGATACTTAGTGCTAAAATAGCAAAAGAGAAAAAGACTGATACAATAGAGACGCTGCTGGCCGATTTTTCTAGAGAAACACAGAGTGCTTTATTTAGATTTTTACGAGAATCTGACTTGTACTATCGTATTTAGGTGCGCAGCATACATATAGGTGGATCAGTCTTCAATGATACTACAGCCCAGTAGGTGGCGGTAATGGCCCAAGATGGTGGCCAGTCGCTGAAATAGAAGAAGAAAGGGGCCTGAGAGCGGTGGAGGGGCCTGAGGAGAGTGGTCTGCGTGGAGGGGCCTGAGAGGTGAGGTCTGCAGCCAGACTCTCTTGCTAAAATCAGGGCTAAAGTAAACCTCGATTCAACTAAAAGTGAATACTAAAACTAGATTAATGTTCAGTTTAAAACTACCATTAAAAAAAGAACAAGTCTTCATACCATGGCTAAAACAAACAAGGAATGAAGTGTTAATGTAACACAAAGCTAGCTTAAACTCAGTGTGAGGCTAGCAGGAAACATCTGAGTCTGAAGACATGCAAACTTTGATATTTGATCTTAGAATTCAATTCAAATTCATAAAGTTTTCATTTAAACTGACACCAAAAATGCAACTGAAGTTGAAATTTTCACTTGTAGACTTCATGTACATGAGACCTGAAAATCCAACTGATTTCACCTCATAATGAATTTATTTAACAGTTAAGAAACGTTTGCAGCTGGTTTTAGTTGAAATGAAGTTTAATGAAAGTTGCAGTTCTTCTTTTTTTTGTTTGTTTTTTAAAACTGAATCTTTCTGAATCAAGTCGCGACTACAGTAACATCCAGGAGATCCTCAAAGCTGTTTTTTCATCCTAATGATGGCAGTTTTATCACTTCCTTTTTCAGAAGCACCAACAGCTCCAATCAGAAGGCTGCTATTTTTCATGATTTCATCATAGTTTCTCAAATAAAATGAGATTTTGATTAAAAAAATCCGTCGCCGCATTGATGATATTCACTCACTGCTCTGTTTTCCAGGAAGCTTTTCTTATTGGCTGTCTTTTCTGTGAGTGTAGCCTGTGACCTTTGACCTGTGGCCTCATCAGGAGTCACTTTGAAGAAGCGATCCCCCACTCTCCTCCCCGCCGTCGGAGTGGACCTCTCACTCCGTCAGAGCTTTAAATTGATATTTTAATGCATGCGGGTTGCCAGGTTTTGTTATAAATGTCACAAACACGGCGGTGAAGTGAGTGGGAGAGGTACGTCTTACTTTATTGTCTGCTTCCATTTTCAGCGAATTGCTCTAAAAGCCCTTAATGAATCCCGCAGTCTTTTCAGACCCCATTTGTACGAGCTGTTAAAAACCCCGAGAGCGGGAAACAGATGGATTCTGGGTCAGCGGCGGCATGGCATCCAGTTTCATTCCATAATGCGCTTTGACCCATTTCCAGACTTCTTATAAAGTGATACGCGACGCATTATCAAAGCAAATCCTGGCGCGTTTCAGAGGAAGAGAGTCAGCGGGTTCGCCGAGGCGTCGCAGCCGGCCTGGAAACACCAAGGAACCTTTCACAGATCCTTTAGATTACAAATACACACAAACATGGACAGACAGCAGCTACAGTAAATGTATGAATGTATATTGAGTCTGAAACTGAGCTGAATGGAGATCAAAGTCTTCACAAACCAAATCAGCGCTAAACTTAAACCTGTCATTAGTCTTAACCTGTCCTGAAACTGGACTTAGACTTGGTCTCAAAGTCTGGCTGATCACTACCATTGTGGCTGCTCTTCTAGTTTTACGAGCCGTGTTGACATGTTAGCCTGGGAGCTGCTAACTCGCTCTTATTATTCGTTAGCTTGACGTATTTACTTTCACTTTGGATTCCTGCCCAGCTTCTTCTGTGAAAAAAGCACATATATCACCGCCTCGTGCACGCAAATACACTTTCAAATACTTTTATTCTACTTGGTTGCTTGTTTGAAGCTCTGCTTTAAATTTCCACTCCATCATGGTCCCAGCTTTAGTTGTTTTCCAGATGAAGATTTGACTCAACAAGCTGGGATTAAATCAGCCGCTTTCCAATTTGATTTAGCCTCTAAAGTCTTAAAACAGAAAAGCAGCAAGGAGTGGAGCTCACGTTTCAGACGCTAACAGCTCCAGTAAACAGTGATTTATCCCTCCCAACTTCCCACATATTTCAATAAATGCTTATACGATCCGGCATCTCGCACAGAAATGAAAAAGATTAGAGAACGGGGAGAAAACAGATTCGTGTGTCAGGGCGTTGTTTTTCTTTTCCTTTTCATTCCCATTAATCAACTGACAACCTCTCAGATTTATCTGCTGTTCCTGTTTATGCCACTGTACACGATGTGCTGCAGACGAACTGTAGCAAAGCGCTAACGCAGCGCTGCTGCCACCGGAATCACTCCGAGTCGCAGCAACATAATTAGCTCCATTACCGTCACAGTTCTACAACGTTTTGTCAATCTGTCACATATATAAGTTCCTGTGGAGAAAATACAAAGTTATTAACGCACCGACTGAAAACATTTGACAGCAACATTAAAGATTAGCATTAGCCTGTTTACACAGTAACTGGGGTTAGCATTTAACAGCGGTTAGCTTCACTTCCAGGTTATAGAGCATCTTCCTCCAACTAACTGATGTAACTTTGTCTTTTTTTTTAGCTGATATTTTACAGAAAACTGAAAAACTTGATTTTCCGTCTTGGTAGGAAAGTTGTGAGTTTAGCTTTCAGGTCCCAGGACCCCCAGCTTGGGAATCCCTGTCCTTGAGTTTGGAGGACAAGGCTGCAAATGTATGTTTTTTTTTTTTTCTTGGTTTCCAAACCCTAAAGGAAGGTGTGTGTGTGTGTGTGTGTGTGTGTGTGTGTGTGTGTGTGTGTGTGTGTGTGTGATGTCTGTCAAGGTGCTCTTGAGCGACGCTCTGCAGCAGAATGTGGCTCCGCTGTAACTCCTGCATCTGTACCAATTCAATTAGACAGACGGAGGAAATGAAACTGCAGAGAGGAGGAGGAGGAGGGCGAGACGAGGACAAGTGTGTGTGCACGCCACAAAGTTTGGGTGGCTCCAGGCGGTACGAGCGGCGGCGGCAGGGGGAATGTGTGTGTGGGAACAAATTGTCGACAGGAATTCATTAAGCTCGTTGCGCGATAACGAGTGCTTGTGGTTTTAATTGGCTTAATCAACAAATAGAATTAATCAGAGATTTCTAATTAATGGTAATTGATTGAAATATCCACTGGGTCACCATGCAAGCAGCCCAAATTCTCCTCCTCTGCCTCGGCATGCGTCTGCCTCCTCACGCTCAGATGTCCTTGTCTCCTCTCAGGATGTCGTTGCAACTTTTCTTCCTTCGCTGCGCCTGATTTTCTTTCACTCTTTATTTCTGGTGGTTTTTACACCTTCCTCGTCTTTCGACTTATATAAGACTTATGCAAGTCTCCTTCAGAGATTTGGAAGTCAGCGTGACCTCCATGACCTCTGGAGGAGCCTGAAATAGAAAATGACTGGTTTGAGTGTCCCAGCCAACAATGACCCCGAACTTTTGTATGACAGCCAGAAAGGAAACCATCAAGGTTCAAAGTATGAAGAAATGTGGAAAAATACAAGTTTTCAGAAACGGTAAACCTGTTTGGAAAGAATGAATAATTTTCTTCATGATATTATAAACGCTTCATTGTAAATGTAAAAGCGTGTGAGTGCATATACACAAACAGACTTTTGTAAAGTGGATGTTAAATACATTTGAATGTTTATAAATTACTCAAATTGAAATTAAAATATGAACAATTTATACACAGTCAAATTTGAATTAAATCAATAAAGAAATGAATTTTCAAAAAGTCGATCTAAAGCCTTGATTGCCCAGCCTGAAGAGATATTGATTCAAAAATATGTATATGCATTTATTTATTTATCAAAGAAAAACAGAAATGTACTTTTGTAGCACTCTAGAAATAAAGAGGAAAGAAAGAAATGCCTTCTAGCTGTCAGTTTGAAACGTCCTCGCTAACTTTACCGTCCATTTTCATGTTAGCTTGAGAGCTGCTGAGTTTCTGCGATCATCCGTTCTCGTTTGTTAGCTGCTAACAATGTTTTACATGTTAGCGTTCCAGCGGTTAACGGATTCCAGTGACCCGTTTCCTGTTAGCATGACGTCTAACTGAACCGTTAGCATGTCCACAGTGTTTCCCAAAGTCCTGATCAACAATAATACGACAGCCTGCTCTGGCTTAAAACCAACTACATTATTATTATTATCTGAGAAGCACAAGTTATTTTGACCTGAATAACTTTTTCTGCTCTTGTTCTTTTGATGAAATTATAAAAAACTGACCCATCATCACATTTCAAGAACGGCACACTGAAAAAGCTTTTCAAAACTCAAACCGTGTTTTCTGGATTGATAAATGACTCTCTTTCCCCCATATTTTGATCTTCTCTGAGTTTTCCAGTCATATTTGTGTTTTCCTCTCTTTCTGTTTCCTCTGCTGTGTCAGTCCTGAATGAACATGAAGGGAAACGCCGGAGATCTTCAGCAGCTGCTAAACGTGGACGGATTTGTGTTTGTTTGATGGAGAGAAGGGAGCCGGAGCGGGAAGGCTGGATTCCTCCGGCAGATCCCAGATGTGATAACCACGGTGCTATCAGCACATTTCTGATCTCTGTGTCTCATTCTGGTTTCACACCGCTGGAAAACACTGACATAGCAACAGCGCTAACAACCTCCACTCTCCTCTATCCGTCTTCCTCCCTCCCTCCGTCCTGCGCTCCATCCCTCTCTTCACGGCAGGTCTCGGTAATTAGATTGTGGAGATGAGGAGGTGGAGGAGAGTTAAGAGGATTTTGTTTTTAGGAGAGGGAGATTTGAGAATACGAGCGATGGAGGGGCGGAGGGAGAGATCGAGCTTAAGTGAGACAGAGAGAGAGAGAGAGAGGGAGAGAGAGAGCGAGGGAGAGGGTGAGGAGGAATTAGAGGAAGACAGGAGCAGATCCTCTTCCTCTTGTTTATCCGGAGTCGGTCACCCTTTGCTGGGAGAAGAAGTGATGGACGGAGAGATACAGGAAACAAATGAGGAGATAAAGACATCACGGCTTCTGTTTGTGTTTCTCCTGCCGGGCGACGAACGAGTGACTGACAGAGGAGGCAGGAAGAACGCACGCACACACACACACACACACACACACACACACACACACACACGACGTCTGCACAAGTAACTTCACATACAGGACAAATGTTCTGTGCAAATGAAACTAGGCACCAATAAAATGAAATACAGTCATAAATGAGGCATCAACGGCTTTACATACATTTAAAACAGAGGCACAAAAACATTACATAGGTAAAACGGAGAAACCATAAATATTACAGATATTATCTCCCCCCCCCTCTCTTGTTCATCATCGGTATAAACTCTGACCTTCTCCACACTTGACTGGACATGGAGTCGCTGCTTTTCCATTGTCTCTCGTTGTACTTTGTCCCGGTCATTAAATAGTGAGGAGAGCTTCCTGATCAATAACTGGTTTTGTGGACTCACACTCGGATCTCTCCGTCCTCCTTTCACATGTAAATCAGCCGATTCTCCCTTTGATAGTGGCCCTCGGCCTGTTTTTCCGGGTCTCTTTCTCTCTGTCTTTGTCTCGACTGTATCTCTTCGATCCCTCCTATATCTCCCCGTGTCTTTGTAGCTCACTTTAATCTCCCTCAGACTCCTCTCTGTGTTACTCTTCCTCATCTTTTTCTTCTCCTTCGGCCCATCCTGTCAACCTGTGTGTGTGTGCGTGTGTGTGTGTGTGTGTGTTTCCCTCCCTCCCTCTCTCTCTTTCTCTGCAGCCACTTCACGGCTTCCCATGTATTTTGGCAGAAAAGCTTTTTAGCAAATATTTGTCAGACTGTGTCTGTAGAGCCCTCTGAGTCAATACGGGCCAAGCCAGGCTAGACTGGTCCGGAGAAAGAGAGACAAAAGAGAGAGTGAGAGAAAAGGGGATCAGTGCATAAAAAGCAGCAGTGCAGAAACAATAGAGACTTAGGATTCTGTCTTTTCCCTCTCTGGATAAAACTACACACAGAAAGAGTCTTTCTCCCCCCAAACCCCCAACATGAGAGGAACTGAATCTAGAAGCATTTAAACTGCTGGTAAAATCTGATTTATTGCAGGAAAAACAACACATTCCCAGGCTGTGTGTGGATGAAGTCAACAAAGTTTCTCCACGCGGGTTGCTTTTGTCCAGTAATGACCTAAAATGATGTATTACTCGCGCCATTTGGCTTCTCGTTTGGTTTCTTTCTCTGCTTTGTGTTGCCTCAGACTGTCATTAAAACTAACAAACTGTGTCCGTCCGTGCTAACGTTTCTCTATTTGTTGCGCAGACGCTGCAGCACTTTATGGGGAGGGGGGGTCGGTTTGACGTCACTTTGCTACAGATTCTGTTGATTTCATGAATTTTACTCCGAAATGTTCCTCAAAACAAGCCAAAGGTCTTTGTTCTGATTTAAATCTTAATTTGTGAATCAATTCTTTCAAAGCCATGAAAGCAGACGTGAATTGGAGGAAGATGCTCTATAATCTGGATGTTTGCTGAAGCTCCATCAGTTATTCAGAGGAAGATGCTCCATCATGCATCACTCTAGTCATTCCCAACTTCCACTGCTTTAGATATTGTGGATTGTGTTTGACTTTCTGTTGTTGAGTTGGACTCTAATTATGGCGGCTGCCTCCCTCGTCCCGCTGCTCGCCTCCTCGCCGCCGCAGAGCCAGCATCGCTCAGTGGCTTTTGTTGTTCAGAGCCTCCTCCTCTTCCTCCTCTTCCTCCTCCTCCTCCTCCTCCAGCCGAACGCGCGCCTCCTGTTTGGAATAAATCTATCTGCAAACCCCCTCAAACACCGGCGCACCTGAAGCGCGCGGCGGGCTTGTCCTCTTGATCCCGCCTGCTGTATTCTGCATCCCATCTCCTGTTTAGACAAGCGGGCCGGCCGCAAATATGCTAAACTGAGGAGGGCGAGGAAGAGGAGATGAAAGACAGAGGAAGCAGCGCTGGAAGAAGAGGCCGGAGTGTGAGCGCCGGCGCACGCCCAACACACAGCGCGGCAGCCGGAGAATCCCATTTCATTGTAATAGTGTTTAATATTTATTGGAAAAATGTAAAGAAAATGTAAAGGAAGTGCTTTTCAGCGAGCGGCCGGGATTAGCATAAATAGTTTGGGGCTCGGACGTGTTTGGTCGCTGCCGCAGAGGAGTAAGGCTGTCCCCTCTATTCTCTCTGACACACACACACTCAAATATATGCATATGTTTGCACACACACACACACACACACACACACACACACACACACACACACACGCATCAGCGTGCACACGCCTGCATGAGTAAACATTCAAACATGCAAACACACACACACTCACTGACCTTTGAGTGTGAAAACTCATCAGCATATAGTGATTTATAATAGGCGCTGCCAATCCTCCACTTTCTTTCTTTCTTTCTTTTTTTTTTTCTGCTTCTTTTTTGCATCTATTAGAGCGACGCCGCCGAGCGGAGCCGCTCCGGCGCTTGTCATTTATTTTCTGCACCGTTACTGCCGATCGCAGATCTGTGAGCGGAATTTGGCTTCACGCTGACCAGCTGTAACAGACGACCCGGAACCAACGACGGAGAACCGACGCAACTCCAACCCAAAGCCCTGGGAATCAGGCTGATCACAACTTTCTGAAACGGATACTTTTTTTTTTTTAAACTTGAGGCATTTTTTGAACTTAGACAAATTCTGAACGTCGGCCTCATTTTAAAAGTCTAAGGTGATCCTCGGCTCTGCTCTAATCTGGAACTCCGACAGATGGGAGAACTTTATGAAACTTCCTGAAACATTTAGTTAGAGCCTGGAGATTCTCAACCTCCGACACATCCTGGAACTCTGGCGTGTTCTAGAACTCCAAAACACCTCATCGCTCAGACTCTCCATCAGACTGGAACTCTTTCACAATCTGGAACTTACACACATTTCTAACCGGTGGCCTGTTCTAGAGCTCTGAGAGGGAAGAACTCCTCCGAGTTGAAGCTGTTTCCTCCTGAGTTCTGTGACTGTCTGGAACTCGCCGCTGTGCTCAGAAGAAACACCAAGAGTCGAGGAACTTTCAGCCACATTCTCAAGAACGTCCTCAGAACTTTGATTGAGGCAAATTAATGTTGAAAAAAACCTGCGTTTTGAGGCTCGGACTGAAGACGCTTGCTGACGACCTTCTGCTTGACCTCCAGGCGCTGTGTTCCGAGGTGCGAGCCCGACGCCGAGGAGTGGCCTCCGTCCTGAAGCTGTGCCAGAAGCTGCTGCAGCAGAGTCAGGTGAGCCGCCGGAGACCTCTGAAAAGATTTTGTTAAACCTCTTTTGAGGGTCTTTCACCGTAAGACCTTTCATGTTTTCAGGGTTTTTAGATGGTTCATAAAAAGAGAAGGAAGTAATCGTGTGGAATTAAAGTTGAAGCATCATTATGAAACTGTCTCTGCTGTTCCTGCCCCCCTCCTCCCCGTCCCCCTCCCCTCGGGGACAGTCGGGCCCCATGGCCGAGGTGGGCCCCGACGCGGAGCAGCACCGGGAGGCCCTGCAGCTGCTGTCAATCAACCTGGAGAGGCGGTGGGAGGCGATCGTGATGCAGGCGCTGCAGTGGCAGAACAGACTGAAGCGCGAGCTGGGAGAGCAGCAGGTTAGAGCGCGCTGACATTTACACTCCGCATCCTTCACTCCACACTGCAGGCAGCCGGCTGACGCGCCGCTACACTCATCCACCGTGTCAGCCGCTGATTTGATGCTAAAATGTGCCGTGAAAGACAGATGGTGCCGTGATTGAAGCCGCATTGTTTCGGCGGCGGAACAATCTGAGCGAGCCGGAGACCGTGTAGTCGTGTTTTGTGAAATAGGCATCAACCTGGGAACAAAAGATCAAACTTTCATGCGATTATATTGTGATTTCTGACGTGCTTCTTGGATGCCGCGGTAAAACTGAGCAGCTCAACACAAGAAAATCAGCAGCATTGAGGTTTGGATTCGGCTTTTAGATGGGAAAAACTTCCATGTGTACAGAGAAGTCTAGTAGGTTCCGAGCGCCGATCTTTTAAAGGTACATTGTGTAAGATTTCTGTCATACCACTATTTTCCAGTTGGTGGCAACACTGGCTCCAAGAGTTCTGTTTGTTTGTCTCTACCAGTATAATTCAGTGGTAAATATTCAGAATGATTACTGCAGTAATGTTAGAGCTTAAAGTGGCTCACTGCTCCACCTGGTGGTGCAAACTGGAATTACAAGAGGAACAACTTAAAGAAGTTCTGTTTATCTGAGAGTACGACATGGTGACACCATGAAAAGACTTAAAGACTCTATTACTTCCGTACTGATTATTTTAAGATAATTTTTAATGCTTTTAGTCAGAAATGTAGCTTCTTTTTTTGGGGGGGGGTTGGGGGGTGGGGGGAGATTTGCACTCCACTCTGAAAAATAGATGGTTTCTATTTTTCTTCTCAGAATTGGACTTACTTGAATGTTGTTTCATCTGAGTGTATTTCTCTAACATTTGGAGTTCCACAAGGCTCAATCCTCGGTCCGGTCTACTTTTGAAACTTATTGACTCACCATTCCTCCCTGATGACTCAGCATTATTAACTAACACCCTCATTTCAACAGACTTTGAAGAAACACAGGTTCCCTCACTTCTTCCCTAAAAATGTCACTTTCTATCACAGGGAGGTTCTGGAAGCGTGTTTGGCTTCACTGTAATGTTTCAGCCAATCAGAGAGCAGAGAGCAGATCCATGGTTTGGAAACCACATATCTTGAATGTTTCATTTGTGCGAGAAAGCTTTGTTGCGTTTCGGGGATCTGTTTATACGACAACGATGCTCAGAACTAACGCAAGCTCCTCCACATCCTGGAAGGCCGCTGCGACTGTCTTATCCCGAATCAGCCGCTGGATAAAAACCAATCTGTTGTTTCCAGGCAGCCGTCAGCGTCTCCTCCGCCACCTCCTCCACAAACACAACGAGCCAAATGAGATTGTAACACTTTGACAGTTTGCATATCAGCGAGCCACGCGTGTCTGCCGCCATGACGGCGCTTCGCGGCGCCCGGAGGAGCGTCTCATTAGAACCGCTGGAGCCGATGAGTCGTCTCGGGTTTGACGACGGCCCGGCTCTCGTGCCGCCGGCCGACAGCTCGGCACACGCCAGATCCATCCGGGCGCCGCCGGCGCTAAGTGAGGAGTCGCTGGTGGGGTGATCGGGGGGGCTGGGGGGGCATCCAAAGCCACGCCGCGTCGGGCCGGGCCGGACGGCGTCAGACGGAGAGCTGAGCGCCGCTGATGGAACCGACAAAGAGCTGAAGCAGAATGGAGCTGTTATGGATCTCTAATGGTGATGAATAAGGTTCTGTAGGGCAGGAGTGTGTGTGAAAGAAGACACACACACACACACACACGCACACACACGCACATGCACACGCGCACTCACTCTCACACTCTTACGTTTGCATAAAAAGCTGTTCAAGCTCAAGTCAGGTTGTTACATAAGTGTATCCACAGTAAAACAGACGTTTTTTGAGTATGCGCACACACACACACACACACACACACACACACACACACACACACACACACACACACACACACACACACCCTGTGCAGGTCCTGCCAGGACATTCTATTGACTTCCACTCTTTTCCTACAGACTCTCGCTCAGCAGTATCGAGTCCTGACGCAGACTGTTGCGTTTCCTCGCTCCTCCCTTAAAGTCATTTCTGCATGTTGGAAATTGTTTTCTGCTGGTCCTGAGTGGTCCGAGGGGGCACTCTCTGCACCCCCCCCCCCCCCCCCCCCCCCCTCCTGTATCCCCCCACCGACCCCCCCACCCTCTTGTAGAGTCGCTCTCACATTGTAGAGGAGGAGAAGACAAATAACAGAGGCCAGACACTCTGACCTCGCTGCCTGGCTGGAGAGTAATTTCACTTCTACTGGAGATGGGAGAGGAATAAAGAGAGGGGGGAGGAGGGGGGGCAGAGGAGGGGGGGCAGAGGGGCAAACGTGTACGTGGGTGGCTTAGTTTATAAATGAACACTTCTGCTTCGTGATGAAACGGTCCTACACTCCTGCATCCTTTCTGTGTGTGTGTGTGTGTGTGTGTGTATGAATAACTCTGCTCTCTGTACCCTTTAGCTAAACTGAGGTGTAAAACTATCTTCCTCCCAATAACTGATGTAATTTAATATTCTAGAGCATCTTCCTCCCGCTGATCTGTAGTTCGTCTGTTACTTTTATGAACAGATTTTTTTACCACCAGTCACTTTTTTTTAATCTTCAGTAACTTCTGAAGTAATTACATTGCTTTTTAAATCAGTAACTATCAATTGTTAGCTGATTCTACTTTTAAGTCGCCCACACTGAAAGCTGTTTTCAGCCGTCTCTGTGCTGCTGTTTAAACCTGAGTCTTTGTCTGCAGCAGAAGCAGAAAGACGATGCGTTTTCAGTGGAATCGTCGTCGTGTGAACGGGATCTAAAACAAGCCTGAGTCACTCAAACAAAAGTGAAATCGAAATCCATTGAACCTTAAACCAGTCTGAATCAGATCTGAACTATCGGAGTCAGCCATAAACAATCCATATGGTAGATAATGCTCGTCTGCAGCTGGCCTAGTCTCAGACTAGCCTGGAATCTCAAAACCTGGGTGAGAGCTGGTCTCAAATGAAGCACCAGTCATGAACACGCCGACCTGCGTCGTCCCCTGAGGACTGAGTCGTGACTCCAGACTCCAAACCGCCGCTCAGACCTGCTGGACTCGGACTTCCTGCTTTAGCTCGGCGTGATTCAGCTCGATGTAGAGCAGCGCCGACGCCTCCGCCCGCGACACGTCTCTGCTTCCCTGTAAGTATCTGTGAAAGAGGCGATGAAAGACGGCGTTTCCTCCTTGATTTGATGTAAATGAGGCTGAATTAAAGCCGCGGGGCGTCACGCCGGATGAGCCTCTCCCAAAGTGTACCTGCCTGTTGTATGGAAATGATATTTTAGAACACTTTCTTCACAATTATGAAATATACTTTGGAGTAGAGTTATGAGCAACATATGGAGGTTTTCATTCAACGCTGGCAATTACATTCAAAGCATCCTGTCTGCGGCGCCGCTCCGCCTGCAGAGGTGATTTATCTGCACGCTTCCGCTCATCCTGAATGGAGCCGCCGACGCCGGCTCCCTCGACGCTCTGACACCCGCCTCGGCGCGAGAGCCCGGCCCGGCCCCGGCTCCGGCGGCGGCTCCAGGAGCAGCGCCGGCACATGAATAATCACCCCGCCGCCGCCGGACCGCTCCGCTCTCCTTGGGCCTTCCAGAAGATGCTATGCTAACAAATGGGAGCAGTCAAACCAGAGCTAATGGGAAAAAAAGCCTTTCCTGATCCCACCTCCCAGAAAACACTGCACCTCACACACACACACACACACACACACACACACACACACACACACACACACACACACACACACACACATAACTTCGTGTGACATGAAATCACATTCCTCCATCCCGCGCTCTCGGCTCTTTGACTATTTCACTAAACTCCTGTTTACTGAAGCTCCTTAATCATCTCCAAAGAAGTTCCATCACATCCAACTTTAGCATTAATGTCTCCTTTTACCTTTAAGAAAATCACAAAAAAAACAACTTCAAAATAAAATAAAAATGAATTGGGATTTATGTAAAAATAAAAATGGAATATTCGAGCTTCAAAATAGAAGCCAAAGTGATGTAAAATTAATACAAAAGCCAGAACAGTGAAAACAAACCAACAAAACCAAAGGAGACGGCTTAAAAAAATACTGTCAAAGCCAAAAAACAAATTCATAAGCCATAAATTGAATAAATACAAACTTAAACTGGAAGAAATCCCACAAAATCCACTTAATCCTATGAATATAATGCAAATGAAACAAGCATATAAGCTACTAAAAATAATGCTAAAGCAGGACAAATGAGAATAAAAGTCACAGAAATTTAAGCAAAAAATTAGAAAGTGGATTTTACAAACATCAAAAGTAAAATTAACTCAGCTAAATGGAGAAAGGAAATCCAGAAGACTTTGAATGAAAACATGAGTCACTAAAAATGATCCCAAAGTAAGAAAAAGCTAATGAAATAATCATATAAACATTCACTCTCCCCCTCCTCCTCACCCACAGAGCCCTCCGTCACCAGGCCTCCTCCACCTCACACTCCTGGTCCAACATTTCCACAATGAGTTCACACTGTGTAACAATTCTGTACCTGCTTTTTTTTTAAGTAGTAAAATAACCAAAATACTAACATTAATAGACACCAAAATGTTTACAAATGCTACAACATGAGTAGAAAAGCTGCAGATGGAATAAGAAGCCCCCAAACAACAAAGAACAAACAAAATGAACAAAGTGTGAATAAGTAAGACTTCATGCAAAAGCAACAAAAGGAAATGGAAAAAAAAAATTACACTAGAGACGAACCGGTCAAATAGGAATTATATGAAAGTCACAAATAGCATGCTAAATGATATTAAAAGCAACTAGTCAAAAACAAAAGCCACTTCAGGAAATCCAAAGTCACTTAAAGTGATTAAATAGCAACAAAAATGAATGCAACAGGCGAAGAAATGAATGTGAAAACTCCACAAAAGCAAAAGAAAATTGAGCGTAGAAGCTTTGAAATGAGACAAAAACAATTAACTGATTACAGCAAAAGCAAATCCTAAAAAAAAAAACTAAACAAAAAAAAAAAAAAAACAAATGCAAAGGCCTGAAAATGAATTCAAAAGCTTCAAATTATCCGGCGAGCAGCAAAAAAAAAAAAGAAACATTTAAAAGACTAAAAAGCAACGAAAATGAGCACAAAACCCCCAAAACTCTGTGGAGAAGTGAATATTGACTGAGCGGAGTGTAAAACACTCGGTTCCAGCTGCAGTTTGTTTTTAACAGGAAGCTCCTGCTGCGCCGCCGATTCACTTCCTGCCTCGTCTCTTCAAGACAATGTGGCTGCAGCGCGGCGGGACTCGTAAAACCACCCACAATTCAGCTGTAAACTGTTGCCAAATTACAGAAATGAGAGGAATTAGACGTCTGAATTATGCACGAGGTTTTGGTGGGTCATCAAATGTTGGATGTGATTGGATTAGGCTGATTGATCGCCTCTCCTCTCGGAGCTCCGCGTCGTCCCGAACGGCGGCGACGGCGGCGGCGGTGGGGGAAAAAAAAAAAAAAAACGGTTCAGTCATTACCCCCATCTCCCTTATCAGCACGAGGGGAATAAACACAAATCTAATAGAAATTCATTACGCAGAGACACACACACACACACACACACACACACACACACACAGCCAACTAGTTTATTAGATTAATAGGCTATGAATGGCTAATACGAATTACCCCCCTCTCTTGTTAACGAGACGCGGAGCAATTTGTATAATTATGTCTGTGGAAGGGGAGAATTCCTGTGTCTAAGCATATTTTCGACAGCCCAGCTTTCTGAAGGCTTTTGATTACGTATTTACTTTGGGGTTTTCACTTTGCTGCTCTTCCTCTCAGAAGTCGTCTCTGAATAATTCATCGCTTTGTTCCAGAGTGGAATAATTTGTGTTGAGATTTATGAGCAATTGCTTTGGGGTGGGCTGATTTCACTCCCCTTCTTCTGGGTTTTTTTTTTTTTTTTATTTAATGTAATGATCACAGAGCGTGTTGTGTCAGAGTCGGGTGTCGGCGTGTCTGCCGTTTAAACGGAGGGCCGAGTCGAGACCGCTTAGATTTGTAACGCCGCTGCCAAAACAAGAGTCAGCATCTGAAAAACGACAGTCTGCGCTCCCTCGGCGCCTGATAGCGACAATATTAAAAGTGTTTCTGTGCTCTGAATTAAAGAACCAGAGCCTGTTTCTCTGATGGAAACACCGACAGCCGGCGTTTGAGCTCACAGGATGGCTTCAGACTGTCGCCGAGCGCCAGCGCCGCGCTGAGACACCGGTCCGGCCGCGGCTTTACCGGAGCCCGGAAGGGTCAGCGCAGAGCAGAGGCCACACGGCAAACGGAATTCAGAGGCAATAATCTAATAACAGAGAAGAGAAAGCAACTGGAGGAAGACGGGAGCAACTGAAACAAATGGGAAAGCCATGAGAAAGTACAAAAAGCAACTAAAATGACTGCAAATTCCACAAAAACAAATGGAAAAGCAACTGAAACAAACGGAAGAGTCAGAAAAACTATTCAAACAAACGCAAAACCCATAAAAACAAGTGCCAGTTCTATAATACGAACTGCAAGTTCTTCAAAAACAAATGGAAAAACCAAAAAAACAAAAAAAAAAAAACCCAAAAGCAACGAAAACAAATAGAAAAGCTGTGTTTTGCAATGGAATTTCATTCATAGTGTGCTCCAGCTGTAGTGTGACATTCTATTGTATTCTATTCTAATTGGAAATACAGTGAAGAAATTTAAAATAGTGAAAACCAATACAAATACTTTAAAAGGAGAGATGCAACTGAAATAAATAGAAAACCCATTAAAAAAAGGCATAAACCAAAAAAAAACCCACAGAAATGTATGCTAAAATCAGAAATTCTTTCAAAAGCTACAAAGTGAGAATAAAACCCCAAAACAAATGTAAACAACTCTGAAAAACAAATACAGATCCTGAAAAGCAACAACACGACACCCTGTAACATGAATAGTTCTAGAACACGGTCTTTCATCTGGACGGACCACTGGACTGCAACATCTGGACTGTTGCTACGGTGACCGTCCACTCTCAAACTACCAGGAGAGTCGGAGCGTCTCCAAACCCATCGGGAGCCGTTCTGTCAAAGTTGCATCTTCAGTGGAACCGTTGACGTGTAAAAAGACCCAGAAACAGAACAGAAGTTTTCCGCTTTCACGTAAAACTGCTGCGTCGTAACCAGGGTTTGACCCTGTTGACCTCTGAGCAAACCGCACTATGGTGCAGAAAGAAAACCCCGACAGTCCAGAATCGAACCGGTGGTATGTTCTATTGGAGCTCAGCCTGCTAACCACTGCACTTTCCTTCAGGAAGGAGATCAAATGAAACTTAATTGGTTGAACTGCTCGATTAGTTTCAGGAAAATGACGATTTCTTTGAGGATTTTCTTTTTTAAAGTATTGATTTCAGAGTCAATATCTGCCCAAAGAAAAGACTCATTAAGATGTTTCGGGGTTATGTCCTCACAACCAAATGGAGATTTCTTCAATAAGTGTTGTGTTGTTTCCAGTCTGTGTTGTGTTTCCGTTTCAGTCATTGATTGATTTACTGTGTTTCTATTGTTTTTCCAGTAGACGAGCAGGAATGAGGAAAAGATTTAGATTTTTTTTTCTTGAACTTTTTTCAGTCCAATCTTCTTTCTTTGCTCCAGCAGTGACTCGGCTCATCCAAAGTACACTTGCAGGGATTTCTCTTAGCTGTGCCTCTTTTTTTTTTTTTTTTTCTTTTTTAATAAAACAAGTCAGGAAAGCCAACCGGAGTGAGACAAGAGGGTTCGAACCCCTGCCGGATTAAAGACCCTGAAAGCTTTGGGTTCACGGTTTGTGTTTCAGCTCGGATTCCTCCTAATCCACATCACACAGCCTCACACACACTTTCCGCTCTGCTCCACTCCGCAGGTTCCCGGGAACTTTCTGGAACCGGGGCTGGTGGACCTCCACCACATCAGCCCGGCGTCGGCCGGACACGTGGCGCCGCCGCCGGACGACTCCTGGGAGTGGGACGAAACCGACATGACAATCACAGAGGCGGAGCCTCACGAAGACCCGGAGCCCGACCTCACGCACAACCTCCCCACCGGGCCGGACCCGCCTCCGGGCGGCTTCCCGTCCAACGGGAACCGGGCGGGGACCAATCGGAGCACGGGGATCGCCTCCGGCGTCGAGCCGCGGCACAACGCCACCTCCGGAACTCCCCCCGCCAACAACAACAACAACATCTACCAGGTGTACAGCCTCCACCGCGTGGAGCTGTACCGCCAGCCGCACTTCCCGCAGTCTTCCTCCTTGACGCACAAAACCAAACCGAGCAAACGGAAACTGCTGCTGAAGAGTCTCAGCAAGGACTCCTCCTTCTCCTCCATGGACTCGCTCCCCGACCTGCTGGGCGGCTTGATGGCCAGCGGCCGAGGAGGCGAGCGGCCCGGCGGCGAGAGCGGCGGGTCGCCCAGCAGCCGCCGCTCAGAGAGCGAGAGTGGGATCGATACCGGAGACACCGAGACCACGACCACCTGCTCCGAAAACCCGGGGGAGGAGGAGGAGGAGGAGGAGGAGGAGAGGGCGGAGTCTGGATCGGGGCTCCACCAAGACAACGGCACCAACCACACAGACAAGATGGAAGCAAGAGGGAAGGAGAAAGGGAGGCGAGACGACATGAAAAGAAACCGAGAGGAGGAGAAGAGGAGGAGGTGCAGGAGAGGAGGAGGAGAAGCGGTGGAGATCCTCATTAACGGACGAGGGATTTTGACTCCGGCCGATTCCGACTCCGACCTCGAGGCCGGAGTTCCTCAGCCGTACGGCGACTTCACCGGGCTGAAGGCCGACCGGTTCATCAGTCTGGAGACGCCTCCGGCTCCCAGCCAGCAGGAGTCCAGTCCGGTCCTGTCCCAGACCTCGTCCCTGGAGTCCCTCCTGGCTCCGGGCGTGGAGCTGTTCCCCTCCAAAGACCCGCTGCAGCGGAGCGCCTCCCTGGAGAGCTGCCTGCTGCCCTGTCGCAGCGACGCCGGCGGGAGCCTCGCCAGCCTGGGGGAGCTGGATTTGGGGCAGAGAGGAGGTGGAGATACAGGAGGAGAACCGGGACAGGACGGGAGCGCCGGGGACGAGCCGGGCGAGCCGACCTCCGGGGAGTTGAGCCGGAGAACCCTGGACCTCCTCAAGCGACTGGAGAACATCCAGAGCCCTCTAGTGGCCAAGATGACCCGCAGCGTGTCGGACATGACGCTGCGGAGCAGCTCCCCGCCGAGGAGCCGCCTCCACGCCTCGCCCTCGCTCGGCGGGCCTCACGCGCCGCTCTCAGCCATTTCCGGCTCGCCGCGGAGAGGACCGCCGTCGCTCATCAACGAAAGCTCGGCCACGGCGTCGCTGACGGAGCTGAGCAGCGCCGAGGACTCGTCTCTGGGGTCCGAAGACATCGCCGGACTGGGGAACCAGCGGCGGCTTCTCCTCGACCCCACCGCCAACGCCAACGCCGCCACCTACAGGAAGCAGGGAAGCAGCAGGCTGGGTCTGGACGAAGGAGACGGCGCCAGTCTCAGCATGGTGGTCAACGTTTCGGCGTGCACGGACGAAGACGAGGACGACAGCGACCTCCTGTCCTCCTCCACCCTCACGCTCACCGAGGAGGAGCTGGGCATCCGCGACGAGGAGGACGAGGATGAGGCGGAGGAGAGGCTCAGCGGCGTCTCCTCTGGAAACGAAGAGGACGACGATGAGGAGGAGATGGAGGGCTCCTACGTTCTGGGGCTGGAGTACATGAAGCGGGAGCTGCAGAGCTGGATCCGGCCTCCTCGCACCTCCTCCAAAACAGAGGCGGACCTCCGGGACGAGCTCCAGTGTGGGAGTCACCTGTCGCCCTCCTTCCAGAAGGAGCAGCGCTGCTTCCTGAACCGCTCGTCCGCGAAGGCGACGGAGAACAACGGCGGCGGCGAGAAGACGACGAGAGAAAAGGAGGAGGAGGAGAAGAACCGCAGGAATGCCACGAGGAGCTACATCAGCCAGTTCGTGGACGACGTGGAGAACGGAAACGTGGAGCAGAGCTGCGTCCGGGCGAAGGACGAGGACGACGAGCTCCTCCGGGAGGAGTCCAGCGTCTTCACCAAGAAGGGGGAGTCGGTGCGGGAGGCGTACGCCTTCGGAGAGCCGGTTCTGGACGTGGGCAACGGGAGGGTGCAGCCTCCGGCCTGCCAGCCGCACCCCTTCGCTTCCAAACGCGCCTCCTCGCTGGTGGGGGAGCTGCGGGGCGAGCTGCCCTGCCACAGCTGCTCCGCCCCCTCGCCCCCCTCCCTCTCCCCCGTGGAGGACTGCGGCAGCCGGAAGGCCATCACCATCCAGGAGAAGTTCAAGTTCTCCTCCGTCGTGACGGAGGAGACCAAACGGGAGGTCCGAGACAAGAACTCCGCCTTGCCTCCGAAGAAGTGGCACTCCTCGTCCTGCTGCAGGCACCTCCCCTCGCCGTCCAGCCTCCAGCCCCGCAGCGTAGCCGAGGGCAAGGCGGAGAACGTGCACGACTTCGTCATGGAGATCATCGACCTGACCTCGGTGGCGCTGAAGAGCAAAGAGACGGAGGAGCAGCGGGAGTCCGGCGCCGAGCCGAGTCCTGCTTCGCTCACTCACATCAGAGAGAAGGTACAGCCGCCAAGCTAACGCGACGAGCTAAGACAAACAGTGTGCTAGTTCCACAGGGAATGTCTTGCAGTGATTGGTTTTCGAGTGGAAAAGGGGCGTGGCTTCAGCACGACAAGCCGACTCCAGTACAGCGTCCTTGCTAGACTAACTTTTCTCCTCACGGGCCTTGAAGCCCCGATCCTCCTCGCGGCACTCGGCCTTCCGTCCTTGTGACTTCTGATGAAAACTGGTCTGATATTTGAGCGTTTCGGAGGATTCTGAAGTGCGTTTGACCTCGTCGATTCTCAACATTTGGAGGACAAATTAATCCAAAAGTAGCAGAAAGTTATCTCGGCTAATTTGCTCAGTGAGTCGCAGTAATTCAATAAATCGCATCACAGATCATAACGTCGGGATGTAATGACTAATTTCTTCTGTATCTTTTTCCTGTGAACTAATCTAAAAGCTAATCACTTCTCAGTCTGCCTTTTATTTCTCTAAAAGAATTTCTTAATAAAAAGAGAGAAAGATATGGAGTGAGGAAGTTTGGCTCCTCTGTTAAAAAGTGTCAAAATGTTGATCAACTCAACTCAAAAGTAATATAAAAATAATTCAGATGCTCTCCATCAGTAAATACATCAGTGAACAAATAAAATGATTCTTCTTGCATTTGAGTGCAATAGCCAAAAAAATGTAATTGGATTAAAAATGTGAAATAAATCCACTTATAAAGGTAACAATGTTTATTACTTTTTATTAAAAAAAATCTAGTATATTTAATTGTTCAAATTAATGAACAATAGAGCTATTTGGATAAAGTACAGTTGAAATACGGAAGAAAAAAATGTCCAAAATATAATTTAATCATTATTTACTTGCAAACAGGAAATCATTTTAAAAATTGCTGAATCAAATAAATACATTTATTTTCAAAACGGCTTTTTCCTATGAAACAAAGTGCTACAGTGTAAAATAGTGCAATCTAATGCAACTTCTAATAATATGAAGAAATGCTTTGAACAACTTAAGATAATTTTTTCGGGCAAAATAATTAATAAATAATTGATGAATAAAATCCAAATCTGAAAACCTGAAGGGATCGAAAAGCATTGAAGTTCCACTGAAATTCCCCTTTTTTTATTTGTCTTATGTCTGTTATGATTTTATAACTAAATTTATTTAATTGTGTATTTTTTTTGAGAAAATAATTTTTGGTACATCTGAAATTCTGTTCAAATTATTCCAGATCAAAACAAACCCCCCCTCCTCCCTCTCCTCCTCCTCCTCTTCCCGCTCCCTCCTCCTCCTCCTCCTCCTCTTCCTGCTCCCTCCTCTTCCTCCTCTTGCTCCTCCCCCTCCGCCTCCTCCTCTTGCTCCCCCTGTTCTTGCCCCCCCAGGTGCTGGAGCACTCCCACCGCCCCCTCCTGCTGCGTAAAGGAGACTTCTACTCCTACCTGTCGCTGTCGTCTCATGACAGTGACTGTGGTGAAGTGTCTCAGTGCTCCGAGGAGAAGAGTTCCACTCCGGTTCCGTACAGCGTCCCGTCCTACTCGTCCAGTCCCACCCGGGGCCTCAGCAGCCCGAGCCCCCCCGACCCCCCCGACCCCTCCGACCCGGCTGTGCGGGCCCTGGACCTGACGTCCCCGGCCGAGCCGGGCAGCCCCCCCCTGTCCGTCCCCCCGAGCCCGGACATCCGGGACGAGGAGACGCTGTTCGCCGCCTGCACGGAGGAGGTGTACCTGGGCCCGCCGCTCTGCTACAGCATCGCCCCGGCCAGGAAGCCCCGCCGCGGCCCGCAGGAGGGGCGCTCCCCGCCGCCCCCTGCTGGCTGTGGACCAGACGACAGCCGGGGGGGTCCGGAGGCGGCGCTGAGCTACCTGTCTGTGCTGGATGAAAACCAGGATCGGCTGTACTTCCAGGCCTCCTCCCCCTCCCCCCAGGACCGTGAGCCCGGCCCGCCCCCGCCCCCGCCCCCGCCCCCCCCTCGGGGTGAGGACCTGTACCTCCTGTGTGATGCTGCAGCCGGGGAGGAAGTGGCGGCCGCTGTGAGTGTCAGCTCGCCGCAGGAGGAGAGGAGTCGTAATGAGGGGCCTCCTTATCTTAATCCCCGGGCGCGTGTCGCCCCGATAGACTCCTCCGCCGCCGAATGTTTGGCAGATACTAAAACGCTTGAATCCAATATGGGCGCCGTAATGACCAAGATAAGTGTCGGCAACTCCGCTACAAATCCCTCAAAAGAGCCAGCCGCCGCCGCCACGCGTATTAATCCCAAAATTAACTGCTCGCCGATGAGAGCGGCTGATAGCGAGGATGAGGAGGGGAGGAGGAAGAGGCGGGGGGAGGAGGATGCTCGGCGGGTGAAGCGGGAGGAGAAGGGGAGGAGAGGATGGAGTGGCTCGCAGCAGGAAGCGGCGGCGAAGCAGGTGAGTGTGCCGAGGAGTAAAGTGATGTGCGGAGGACAGGATACAGGATCCTGTTAGTGTGAACCCAGCTGGCTCTAATCCAGATGTTAGTCTGAGCCAGACTGCCCTGCAGTCCAGATGTTAGTCTGAGTCACGCGGTCCCCAGCTCAAGGAGTTAATGAGTGAACCGGTCCAATAATCCAGGAATTAGCCTGAGTCAAATGGTCCCAGACTTTGACTGGGTCGAACAGTCCTTCGACCCAGATGTTAGTCTGAGTGAAGCAGTCCTCTGTTCCAGGAGTTAGACTGGCCCGAACGGTCCTAAACCCAGTAGTAGCTATATGTGTCGTAACTCTTGAACCATTCCGTAGTCTGAGCCAAATGGTTTCATGTTCCAAGAATTCCAACTGGAGTCCAACAGTCCTGTGTTCCAGGAATTAGTCCAGACTTCATTCTTTATGTATCATGTTCAGACTCTCTCTGGATTTGTTATTGTTACCTCCCCCTCCTCCCCCTCCTCCCCCTCCCACTGCCTACCCTAACCCTCCACTGCATCCTCTTCCTCATCTCCAGCTTCATCCCTTCTTTACCGCCGCCTCTCTCGTCATCACTTCTGCGTCTTCCCGTTATAATTTACGTCCCCTTTTCCGCAGGTAAACCTGCACGTGTGTTTCAAACATTGTCCATGTTAATCCGTGCGTCCAGTAGGGGGCAGTACGCTTTTTTAATTTCATATGTTTCTGATCCAAACATTCATGAAACAAGTTCAAAACTGTGGTGTTGCTGGTATGGCCTAAAATTTGGAGCATTACTGTGCTCCACACTGCCCCCACAGGCCACCAGAGGTATTACTCTGCTCAGTGCTGCCCCCACAGGCCACCAGAGGTATTACTCTGCTCAATGCTGCCCCCACAGGCCACCAGAGGTATTACTCTGCTCAGTGCTGCCCCCACAGGCCACCAGAGGTATTACTCTGCTCAGTGCTGCCCCCACAGGCCATCAGTACTACTGTTTGACAGCAGGTTACACCCGAACAAGTCAAATCTCTAAATTTGGACATAATTCTTGGTAGTTTCTGTCTTTATATAAGTTTTAACATTTAAACATTTTATTGAAACATTTTTATTCACCATTGTTTTCCTCATTTGCTCTTTAACATAAATGCAATATTTAGATTTTTCCTGATTCTTTTCCTCAGGCCTTCAACGTCTCAACTCCTCAGTCTTTATTTATACCACAACTTGTTCCTTCAGGTCTCCTCCCCCCCTGCTCTAACCCCCCCCTCCCTCCCTTAGGTGTTAATGGAAGAGGGGATTTGCAGACGGCTCAGTTTTTTAGTGAAGAGGTTAAGGTCCACAGAACAACATCAGCATAATGACGATCAGTCAGATTTCATTAGGATTCATCAGCGAGCAGCTTCCTCCCCCCCTCCTCCCGCCGATCCTCCTCCCCCTCCCTCCTCCTCCCCTTCCTCATCCTCCGTTTCATTTCATCGCTGAATTAGCGTGTTTGTGCTCTCTTTAAGTTTCTTCATGTTAATGAGTGCAGCACTTTTTAGCATCGCAGCGATCTCTGCTGCTCCTTGATCAACTTTTAATCTGCTGTTTTCAGTCTTTGTTAATCCCTTTTTTTTCAGCAAAACAAGTTTCACACTTTCATTTAAATTTGTAATGAGTTCAAGTGTATTCATTTAGTGTTAATTTCAGAATATGTTCATATATGTTGTCTGGTTTTACTTGAGATTTCACTGTGTATGAAATTATTAATCTACAATTTTATGTTTTATTATTTCAGTAGAAAATATATTTTCTTTGTAAGAATGTTTCTGAGCTTTTCTTGCTCATACATTTAAAATTTATTGTCTTTGCTTTTTCATCTGACAAATGATGAATGTCCAATTTTGAAATATATTTAAAAAATTATTTTGGGGAATTTCAGAAGTATTTCAGCTTTCCCTTTATCACTTTGAAATTGTAAGTATTTTTTAAAAGTTTTTTTACGTTTTAGAGAACAAGATTTTTTATTTTTTTATGAAGTAGACTGCCGTCTCTGTATTTTACTCATTTTGTTCATTCTCCATCTTTACCTCATTTAAATGAAACTGAATCTAGAATGTTTTCTGGCACTGAGCTCCCTCCATTCTCCCTTTCCAAAACTCTTGTTTTCCGTCTCTCCATTTCTCAGGTGAGCTCCAAGTCAGCTGTCAATCATCCGTCCAGACCCGCCCAGGGGCGGAGCCAGACGTCTGCGAGACCGCCCACTTCCAGAGCGGGACCAGTCAGGGTGAGTTCGGAGGCCACAACGCCGTTCATTCTTTTAAAAAAAAGTTACTTTAATGATCTCTGGGCATTAAAAACTATTATTATTAGTTCGTTAGTTGTCTCTATTGAATTAAATTGAGTTTGAAGACATTTATTAAATGTGAAACTGTGAAAGATTTCTCAGCTGCTAAAAACGTGCAGAAAGTGAGATTGCGGTTGTCAGGATTCTGTCATGCTAATCACAGCTTCTGTAGCTGCAAGCTAATGCTAATGCTAAATACAGAGGAGTGTTTTTATTTAAACTTTATTTCTTTTGGTCTTTTGGTCACATTTTTATTATTTTTAGAACTGAATTGAAACCGGAAAGTGCAAAGAAATGAACAAAAGCCAGCAGTGACTGTGTGTGTGTGTGTGTGTGTGTGTGTGTGTGTGTCAGAGACAGAGATGTGACCGCCCTGTGGCTGCCTCCAGGGCGAAGCAAAGCCTCCTGCCCCTGTACTCTAAACACACAAACATCATAGACACACACAGACACACACACAGACACACACCCCTCAGGGCAGGGCAGACGAGTCCAGGTAGAAGCTCTGACAGCCCAACAGCTGCAGGTTAGACAGACATGTTACACACACACACACACACACACACACACACACACACACACACACACACACGCACACACAAACCAAAGGACAAACCCACGTACACACTCATATGTGAAGAAATGAAAGAGCAAAATCAAGCTCAGTGAGCACGTTCACACAACGCATGTAAACCGCAACAAAAGGACACACACACACACACACACACACACACACACACACGTTTGTACAGACAGACACACACAGTCACACACCATATCAGTGATGCGTACAGCTGGTCCTGACCCCCATGGCGTGGCCCAGCCTGGCCCACCTGTTCAGCCTCTCTCTCTCTCTCACATACACACACACACACACACACACACACACACACACACACACACACACACACACACACACACAGGTGCAATTAAAGCAATCGTGAATGCGGCTCATGATGTGCTCTGTGACCCAGACAGCAGAAGGTCTGCGGCAAAACACACAGGGAGGAGTGTGTGTGTGTGTGTGTGTGTGTGTGTGTTTCAGTGAAAATCAGACTAAAACTAAACAGAATATGTGATCCCCTCGTTTCGATGCCAGCTGCAGAAAAAGCTGTGAAATATGAAATAACTTTGAAATCTGAATGTAAATTCAGGTTTTCTGGATTTTTCTGTCATTTATGACCGTTAACGTGTTTTCATCAGAACTGATATGAAGCAGTAGATCTGTGTTTATTCCAGAACTTTATCAAGGCAACAAAATCTCCATATATTTTATATTCATTACATGAAAGGTTTTTTTTTTTTCGTTTTCATAGCAGCTCCAGAGTCCAAAAGATGGTATTTATTTATCTGTTTTAAATTACTTAAGATACAGTCCTTATGTGTTTTTAGCAAAAAAAAAAAAAAAAAAAAAAAAGCTTAAACTGTCATTAGATTTTGTAATATAATTTTTTTGTTCGTAAAACTTCACGCAGAAATTGCCATGTTGTCCAAATCTGATATAAAGAAAACATGTGCAGCTGACAGAACAAGTGAAGCAGAATATAAAGAAGATCGCAAAGCATTAGTTAAGCATTCGGTTTCTTTTTGTTCTTTGGTATAAAGTTGAGTTGCGGAGTCGTCTCTCTGACAGACCTGCTCGTGTCTCCATGTCTTCATCCAGAGACCCCCCATGTCGGCAGCAGGGACCTCCAGGATCCAGCTGTAGGGGGAGGAGGAGGAGGAGGGGGGCTCCATCCCTCCATCCCTCCATCCCTCCGTCTCTCCTCCGCCGAGCTCAGCTCTCCTCTGGGCTTCGTCTCCACAGGAGCCTCCTTCAACATCTCTCCGCTGTCGCTGATCTTTAAACACTGGACTGACAGACCAAGGTTTTATTGTTTTGTTTTGTTTTTTTCTCAGCTCGTTGTGATGAAAAAAAAAAAAAATCTAAATCATTCGGGTCTTTTTTCAGGGTTAAAGTTGAGATTGTGGAGCGTTATTTATTTCAGTTAGTCTGAGGCCAGTATGTGAAATCGAAAGAAGATGTGAAGAGTCGAAGAGAGAAAATGATACCAAACAGCAGTTTTACGTGTGAATCAGCCGATCGAAGGATGAAACAAAGCAGCATCGTCGGTTTACAGGGAGAAATGTTTCACCAACGAGTCGCTGATCTGACATTTCCAGGTTGTTCTCGTTGCACAAGATGGGCCAAGAAAGAAGAAATCACCCCAAAAACACTGTAAATGAAATCTGAACCCGTCCATCCTCAGTTTCAACCTTTTTTTTTTTTTTTTTTATGAGGTGATCAATAGCATAGCTATGTTTATATTTCTCTGCTGATGCCTCGTTTTCCAGAACCCGAGAAATGCAACACTAATGCATCCATTCTCCATCTAATGAGTTTAACTAACTGTAAGGGTAAAAAATATTAATGGTATTGGCTTGATTAGTGCACAAAATGCTGACTGATAGGTCTCCGCTCACCTCGTGCACAAGGTTATTCAAAATATGGCAGGAAAAAAAATATTAGATCAGTGTGAATCAGAAAACGACTCAACAGAATGTATTGACTGGAAATGATTGCCCCAAAAAAGAGGCTTGTCAGAAATAGTTGATGGAAAATAGTAGGTTTGAAAAGAAGGACCCGTGAGAAATGCTTGTTGAAGGAAATGAGACATTAAAAGTCACCGGTTTGGTCAAAGTGATTTTGCCAAGAAAATTGACTCAAAGAAAAAAATTGCTCGCCAGTAATAGTCGATCAAAACCAGTTGACCAAAACCAGTGGCTGGTCAAAAACGGTTAAAAACATGACTCATCAGAAATGGTTAAAACTATTGGACAAATATATTTGTTAAAAAAAAATAAATAATGGTCAGGAGGGAGACTCACCAAATATAGTTTTTTGAACACAATTAGTAAAATGTGAATCGTCAGAAAATGTTCAATTAAAAAAATGTCGGAAATAAAAAAAAAACAAAAATAACAAAAATAGTAATAAAACTCAGAAATGGTATGTCCTAAAAAGGCTGGTGGGAAGTGTTGTCAAGATCAGGTCACCAAAACAGTGACTGATGGGAAAAATGGCTCGCCAATCAAAATGGTTTTCCAACACGGTGACTCGTCATAAACGTTTAGTTTGCCAAAACTGATTTATGGAAGATGAGGGATTAGGAATTGCTCTGTTTTTACCTCATGTTGCCCAAAAACATCTTCATTGTTGCTTCCAATAACTGGAATGAAGTCAAAAGACTGGGCAGTCTCTCAGTTGGAGGATTTCATTTGGTCCATCATTATTGACCACTAGGGGGCAGAAGAGAGCTCAGAAGACACGTCACCACTAGCTAACCTGCTTCTGAACGTAGAAGTTCCCAGTAGTTCTGAAACTTTTACTTCTAGGAGACGAAGTGTTCGTCCGTGTCGGAGCCGCCTGCTGCAGAGCTACCTCAGTATTCTACGTCATGTCTTCTTCTGCGTTTTTAACGCTGAAATTATTGAAAAAAAACATCTTCCACGATCAACACGCCGTGTAGCACAAGTAGCTGCTCGTCCCCTCAGAGGAACGAGGTTGAAAACAGCTCTGAGACTTTCGTTAGACGGGCTTCGAGATCGTCGGCAACACTGTTAGTTGGTCAAGATACCAAATATCTTTGCACTCTAACACTGTGTTTCAAGTGTGAAAATCAAGTTTTCCCTCCAGATTATTGTAAATGCTCAGTGCTCGAGTTCATTTTCAGCTTACGAACAAAAACGTGACATTTCCCCGGAAACGTGTCGCAGCTGAGCGACATTTCAACAAGAATCAAACTTAGACTCCTGGTTTCCTCCGTTCTCCTGAGGCCCTGTTCCATGCCGACTTTTCGGGAATGGCTTTTTGTATTGATCCTGCTGTCCTGACAGGATTCAGCCTGATTCGCATTTTCGCCAGAATGAACTCGTCATCGCTGGAAAACACCAAAAAGTACCAGAGAGCAGAGAAGTGGAGTTTCTGGTCATTTAAATGGAATCCAGGATCCAATCTTAGACCAGACAGAGCAGGAAAAAGAGCAGAAATTTACATTTAATGCACATTTTCAGGATATTCTAAAGCTGTAAAATCAAAGTAAACAGTCTCGTGGTAAAAGGTTGAACTGCTTTTAAACTCACTTTGTATTGAGATTGCGATGTCTCGGAGGCCGTTCTGTTTCATAGAACATTGATTTGTTGGGTTAAAGCTGTAGTTCCCTACATTTATTTTTTTTACCCCGAAGCCTCATCTGACAGGCTGTCGGCCCAGTCTGACCCCTGACCTGCCTGCAGGTCTCAGTAAAGACAAACCACGGTGGAAACACTCACTGTCGCCTACATAGGAAAATGTTTTGGTGGGTTTGTACCGGTCTGGGGGCTCGGACCACCTGCTTCTCTTCACATGCTGCATCCTTTAACCAATGCACAGCTTCGACGGGAAATCGAGCAACGTTCTTTGTCCTGACAGACTCTAAAAGCTCACGGGAAACTCTGCTGCTGTGGGAAGTGAGAGCGACGTGAGAGAAAAACCACCACAGAGGCGTATTTTAATCTAATCTATGCAACACGACCAAAGCGGGCGGAAGCTGGAGCGGTGTTGCGTTGGATTTGGTGACGGATGACGGGACGTGTGTTGTATCGATACTTGTGTGTGTCTGAACACCACCACTGAACCATGTATTGTTTTTTTTTTTTTACTTTCTAGTCAACTGTTGAGACGATGGTCAGCAGGGTTTGCGCTCGGTGTGTGTGAGTGTGTGTTTAGGACAATGTAGGGTTTCAAAATCTTTCAAATATAAATGTGTGCCTTGCTCTACTGTTACTCCTCCGACCTTTTGTTCTTCAATTAAACACTGCTTTCCCGAGTGGAAGAACATGCAACCTGCAAGACGAGACAGAGGGAGAAACTTAAAGACAAAAGCAAGGTTGAGCTTGTGTACATACTGTATGAACCGGTGTGAGCTGCAGACGGAGGGATGCTTGTCGTTTGTGTTTTTTCTCTCTTATCTGTCCTGTGATGTGGAATATCTTTACTATTATTAGTATTGCCATAAAGAGCTTGACTGCATGGTTCCTGCTAAGTCCGATGTAAAGCCAACTGTTGAGAAATAAACTTAATTTATTGGAAAAACTGAATCCAGACCGATGTCTTCTTTGACGTTTGAATGAAAGAGCAGTTCTACACCCAACTATCTGCTGCACTTTGCCTTTATCACCGTCCAACAAGCGAAGATAGGCAGCAGCTCGAACGTCGCTCCGGGATGAGGCCACCACGGTACGCAGAGTTCAGGGACGGAGATCGCGCTCCAGTTCGTGACATTCCTGCCAAAGTCTCTCGTTCCAGGTGAGTTCGGCCTCGTCAGATTGGACTAATTCACGTTCGGCACCAACAGAGCCGGAAACAGCAAGCCGCATTCTGCAGGCGTGTGGCGCCGGGATTATTGAGATGTGATCTCTGCTGCTTGGATCTGGTCCCGAGGAGGGAAAGAAGCAGCATTAGCATCCAGAAGCTGGAACAAAAACAACATGAAACTACTCACTGAAGTAAAAACCACATGACGAATGTAAATGATGTGAATATGAACGCTGAATTAAGAGATGGACTGTTGTAAACCGCTCACTCATCTTGTTTAGTCTGGTTTAGGTCTTGTTTACACAGCAGTGTTGCTCGGAGCCACTGAAAACACAACTTTCTGAAAACGTTCTGTGGGAACAGGCACCTTTTCTAAAACATTGCTGCTGCACCACGGCTGTAGTAAATGGTTCTTGTGAACAGAAACAATGATGGCGGCCTCCAGAGTGTCATGGCTGAAAGGTTTCAATGGCTCCTAGCGCCGTTGTCGTGTAAACGGACCTCCAAACTTTTGCCTTTTCGCTTGAAAATGTTGGGTCAACATTGCCTCAGAGTCAGTTTCAATAAACGGTGTTGGATTGGACGGAAGGGACGGTTTGAATCCTCGCTGTTAAAAATAAGTAGATGAGAGATTGAGAAGCGTGCGGATGTGTCAGGGCCTCAATCACCACAGAAGCATCATTAACCTTCATTTTCCGCCTACAAACATTCACTTCCTGCCCTTAATCACACTCGTTTAAACTCCACAGCGGGCTGAGCCGAGCCGAGACGCACGCCGCTGCCGCTCTGCCCGCACGCTCAAACTGCCGGTTTGACCCGGCGAGGAGATGGCGCACAATGACGGCTGAAGGAGGCGATTGCTGATAAACAGCCACTTTGGGAGCGTCGCTGAATGTTCAATCCTGTTTACTTCATCAGGCGGAGGTGAGACGGGAACAGGAGCCGAAGACGGCGGCGTGATGAGGGAGGAGGAGCGCGGGACCGGACCCGGTGTGGCGCTCACGCCTGCTGAATGCAAAGACAGACTCACAGACTCTGCACTCGGAGCCGTTCAGTTGAAAACGCAGCGGCGCGGTGGAGAAGTGGTTAGCACTGCTGTCTTCCTGACAGAATCTTTGTTTGCAATAGTTTGCATGTTCTCCCTTGAGCAAACCCGTTCTGATGGTGCAGCCGCCTTGTTGTGTGGGACGGCCTGCATGCCTCAGTGACCCCCAGAGCTTTGTGGTCCCAGCAGGTTCTCCCAAGTCGAACAGGTCTGCGTTGGGTAGAGGCCAGACGAAACGGTGCACCCTGGTCCTCCAGGTTGGGGGTCGACTTCGGACAAAGTTTTCCAAATCTTAAAAAAAAAAAAAAAAAAAAAACACAGAGGGGAGGGGAAGGGGCTTAAAGTATGACTGAAGAGTATCAGAACCCCAACGTTGTACGAGATAGGGAGGACGGTCCTGGTACCGCCAGAGATGAGGAACTCCAGTGATTCTCTTCTGGATCTTGGTAGAGTGAAACAGCTGCAGTCAGACCAGCTGAGATGAACATCTGGAGACACGCTGCTGTACTCTGCTCACAGATGGAGGATGCCAACCATACAGGAGGTGCAGCCCGAACGTTGGCAACGGAATCATAGCTCGCTCTCATTGGCTGGAAGCCTGTCAGCAGCCACATCCCCACAGACGGGTTTGACACCAAGAACAACAAGAAGCTGAATGTCATCCGGTGCCATGAACCGAGTATCCAGCATCTCCCACCAGCTGACATGGACCCAACAGGGGAAAAGGAAGAGAGGTCGACCCAGAAGCAGCTCCAGGTCAGACTGAGGGATCATGGTTCCAGCGTCAGAGGCAGAAAGGACAGCTCAAGGTCGAGTTCAGTGAAGAAGTGTCATCGATGGAGTCAAGAGTCAAGGTGAGTACTTGGACCCAACGTGTAAAACTCTGGAACATTCCACCTGAATGAAGTTCAGTTTGGCTTAACCTGGTTCAGCAGAGTGCAATGATGGTTGGAAATGTCTCCTTGTTTGAGTCTATACTGCGGTCAGCACACCTTCGGAGAGCTGGTGACGTGTATGCTGATCTGGGCGGGGCTGCACCAGGAAGGTGGTCATAGTGTTTTGGCTGAATAGCACCCGACGCGTACTGTGGACTGTAGACCGAGTGAACGAGCCGACTGTGAATCAGTCAGACTTTGACCGTGTTTAGCATGTAGCATCACTGGTGTGTGAGCCCTGAAGCTCACGATCGTCCAGAGTTGACTGAGTCAGAGGGTTTGATGTCCTCATGGGGCCCTGGTTTTACGTCTCTCCTGCTCCTCCCCCTCCTCCTCCTGCCCCTCCCCCTCCGCCCCCTGCAGGCTGAACTGTGTGTTTAACCCGGTCCTAACGCGGCGGCCTCTGTCTTTAGCGGAGAGTGTGAGCGGAGCTGTCGGGGGATTAAAAAAAGAGCAGTTAGCTGCAACAAAACACACTTCACATTAAAGCAAATTGCTTCCTGCGATTGTTGATAGTTTCTCATTGTTGCGTCCCCCCCGCTCGGAGCCGTGATGCTGATTGTGGCTGAAGGGGCCTTCAGATGACTGATAAGCATTGATGAATGAAAATGGAAATGCTTTTCAGCGTTCTGCCTTCAAAGGGAAATCAAATGCGGTGGAAGGAGAGAAGGGGGGGGGCTGCAGGAGGAGGGGGGTATTTGCCTTTTTGCAATTAACAAGATATGTTCTTTTTTTTGTGGTCAGAAAAATGGAAATGGCTTTTAAGGTCGTAAAGGTCGAGCGCATCGAAGCATGGTGGCTCCGCAATTACTCTTCAGGCAGCGGCCTGATTGGAGGGGGGGGCACGGCGCGGGCGGGGGGAGGGGGGGTCCGGCCGTGCACCGACGGTCAAATTAACGAGACGGCCGGCTCCCTGTCGAAAAGATCACATGTGATTAGCGTACATCAAACAGACAGAGCGCTCAAATTATCTCCCCTCTCGCTGCGGAGTCGCACAAAACGGGATCAAACGCACGCGCGCTGATTAGTTAAAGACTTTAAATGTCAAAACTTTCACTGTCCGCAGCTTCAGCGGGGGGCTGGACGGGGCGGGGGGCCGGACGGGGCAGCAGGCTGTGACAGGACCGGGGGCCGGACGTGGTGGAGGGCCGGGCAGGGTGGGAGACCCAACAGGGCAGCAGCCTGTGACAGAGCGCTGGGCTGAGCGGGGCGGGGGGGCCGTGACAGGACCGGATGTGTCTGGAATCTTCTTCCGAGAAACAGTCCTCCTTGCAGGATGGGACCCGATGCTGGTATCGGTATCAGCAGGGCCGGCCCGGGCTTCAGAGGCGCCCTAGGCGAGCCCGAGACGAGCGCCCCTTGGGAGCGCGGTCCCGACATTTGTTGAGCGGGGGGGGGGGGGGGTCTGGGGAGCGATACCGAACAATACCGATCAGTGCCGGGCAGCGCCGAGGACAAGGAGCGCGGTGCGTCGGACCGCTGCACGGCGGGGCACACGGAACACAGAGCGTCGTGGCGCCCCTTGTACGACCGCGGCGCCCCCCTCGGGACGTGGCGCCCTAGGCGGCCGCCTAGTTCGCCTATGCCTAGAGCCGGCCCTGGGTATCAGGATCGGCGTCGGTTCATCCCTCGGTATCGACGTATGCAGGTGATGGAGTCGTAAACGCGTCATCTCAGCAGGTGTGGAACCATTTATTAGAACCACAGGTCTTCAAAAAGTTGTGTTTCAGTCTCTCGGAATCCTGTTGTGATGTGAATAAAACAACTGAAATGCAACAAAAGTTGACCGTTTGTCGAGTCAGTGGCGCCGGAGTTGTAATGGACGTCTCACCTGTCTAGGTGGGACCTGCTGTCCTCCAGGTGGGACCTGCTGTCCTCCAGCTGGGTCAGACCAGCACCATGTGGTCCTGAGCTGGACTACATGATGGAGCTCACCGTCCAGGAAACGACATGCCAGACCTGACGTCACTTTGACCCCCCCTGCAGTCAGACCTCCAACCTGACTGCCGTCACAGACACCAGAAGGTCAGAGGTCAAACACGTGTTCTGGCAGGTGAGTGGAGGGTTCCTGTCTGCAGGGCGTGATCGATGCCTCAGGAACAAAAGTTTCATTGAGGAGCGTCAGTGTTGTTGCAGAGCTGTGGGGGGTGTGCGTGTGTGTGTGTGTGTGTGTGTGTTTCCAGCCATTTGCATGGGCGCTGAATGAGAATGAGCCTGGTGTGTTGAAGTAAAGCACCTTCCCCGCTCTCTGCACGCTGTAATGATCTCCTCGCAGCGCTGCGGAAAGCCTCCACAATCCCTCCTTCATTTCCCTCTCCTCCTCTCCCTGATGAGCAGAGCCGTCCCTTCATCGTCAGCCGCGCCATAATGTACTTTAGTCGGGGGACGTGGGGAGAAAATGGAAAGGAGAGATTGAAAACAGATTCGCTTATAAGCTGATCCCCACATTAGAGGCTGTGTATAATACGGCGAAGCCATCAAGGGTTTGTTCTCTACAATCAGAGTGATCCATGGAGCAGCTGCAGACGAGGCGTCTCACCTCCGCGGGACTCAAACACACCAACACAAACATGGAGCTCAGACTGAGGCTCGCGGCCCCTACCAGGGACGCCGAAGCCGTCAGGAGTCACACGCCTGCGTTACAGCGCCAAGGTCTGCGACTGAATGAGGAATGTTGTCTGAATGGCATTGCTCATTACGCTCCATCCCGATAGAGCATCTTCCTCCCACTGACTGATGGAATTCACAGTGAATCGGACGTTAGACCCACACAGTGCTGTTCAGCTCAGCTAATGCTAAAGCTAACACTACAGCAATACCATCATCAATACAAGGAACTTTCCTGGTAACTAGTTACCAAGTAACCTCAGCAAGCAGCCAATTAAACATGCAAAGGAAGAAATAAGAACCGTTGTTTTCCACTTCCTCTGCAGTAAGTCATGAGTTTTTCTTTTTCCCACAGTGTTTTTCCACGTCGGGTCCAAACGGGTGTTTTTTCGGAGCTGCAGCTGCGAGTCGACCCTGCTGGCTGAAGGTTTCCTCTGCGGATGGCGCTGAAGGCGAACGTCTGCGTCAGCCTCAAGGACTGTTTGTCTCACGCTTTGATTTCATCTCAGCCTGAATAAAGTGTGTGGACACCTGCCGCACGAGGCCCGGCGAGTCGCTTCACCGTCAGGAAGAGGCTGACGTGTGTTTTCAGACTGTGTTGAACCGGAGGAAATCTTCTGGAGTCTTCACACAAAACCGACGATGAACCTCAGAAACAATGGAAAACGAAGGAAAAATATTCGAATAGAAAGAAAGAAACGCAAAGAGAGAAGGAGAAATGAACAGTATAGAAATGAACCCCACTATAAACATCTACCATCACCGCTGAAACCCAGCCTGGGGTTCTTGATCCGCACTGTTCACAGTCAAACTACAGTCTGTAAATGTTCTTCACGTCATTCATTGTTTCGTCTTCTCTCCTTCTGAATGGAACACTGAGTGTGGTTTCAGGGTGTTTTTAATTCGGAATTGGTTTGTTCTGAATTAAGTAATTCAGAATTATATTCAAGAGTTTCATGTTTACATGGGAAACAAAGAATTAAATCCTCTCTCACGCCAGGGTCTGCAAAGCGTTCTGATTGACGTACTGACGTCTCCTGGAAGTGAACAGTTTTTCTCGTCTTTCTTTCTCGATTAACTTTGACTCTGCAGCTTTGAAAACGTCCGTGTTGTTAAGCGCCTTTTGTCTATGCTCAATTCTCCTAAAACTGCAGTAAAATGAACCACCTCCATACGAGTCGAAACGTGGACTGTGGCCGCCATCTTGGAATATTGCATCATCACAGCAGAGCAGAACGACCAAAATGAAGTTGCACATAATTTACATATAGTTCTACTTCCAATGAAGAATAAACCAGCCGATCTGTTTGGATTTCAACTTAATTCTGAACAAAGTTTCCAGGTGTTTCCATGGTCATTTTAAAGTAGAATTAGGCTTTATTAAGATTTATACAGGAATATAAAGTCCCAATGAATGATACGGACTCAGGTAGTTTAACTATTTATTGATATGAACCGAACAGAGGATCAGCTGTCTGCTGAACTCTGAAAATCAACGTCAATACCCACAATGCCCTGTGTCCGTCTGCACAAACGCAGCCCTAGTTGTTCAAAATACACAACATTCGGCACAACTGATGAAAAAAAACAAAAAAAAAAATCTCCACAGCGCAACGCAGAGGCATGTGGTGGGTAACGAGAGGCTCAAGAGCACTGTGGAGGACGCAATGCAAGGGAGCCATTGAAGAGGCCAACACAGCAGCTGAGGCTTAACCGATAACAGTGCAGCTAACACGGAGATGCTAACAGCAGAGCTAAATGCTAGCAACTAATAAAGCAACAAAAAATGAGAGAATAATGTGCAGCTAACTGTCAGCTAACGGATCGCTAGTACACTGAACATTATCATCAACATGGCAGAGAAAATTTCAAAAATGAAAGTTTTTTGAAACAAAAAAAAAACATGAAAGTTTGAATTATCACCACTTCACAAAAATTTCGAGCTTAACTCAAATATTTAAAGTCATTGACAGACAGTTGCCAAATACAGTAAGTAAGTTGACTGAGAAAGACTTAAAGTGTTAAGGTGAGCCTGACGATAGCAGTCAGAGTGTGTGTGTGTGTGTGTGTGTGTCTCTCACGGATCCATGAAGTTTTGGCCTGATTGCATTTTCACATCAGTCGTCAAAATGCATTTAAAAAACAATTTGAAAGGAGACGGCGAGAGGCCAGGAGCCGCCGAATAAATAAAAGCAGAGATGATGCGAGCGAACCGGAGACCTCCATCCATTATTTGCATACATAAGGATGCATGTGTGTGTGTGTGTGTGTGTGTGTGTGTGTGTGTGTGTGTGTGTGTGTGTGAGCAGATAAAGTTAATGTCAGCCATGTCCATTATCAATCATTTGCATGTGGAGGTGTGCAGATGAGCACAAACTTTTGCTGCGCGTCTTCAATCCGCTCCGTCTGTAATTCTTCGGAGCAGTTAATTCATCATCTGAGCGGCGGCGGCGGGGCGTCCGCGGGCGTTTAGGACTAATATTTCAGCTCCCATTACAGCGGCGGAGCAGAGAGCCGAGTCTCCGCCGCGACCCCCGACCCCAGCCGGGGGAGCGGCGGCCTGACCCCATCCATCAGCGCGGGGAGAGGGGAAATATTAAGAGAGGGACATTATTAGTTAGATTACGGAGGATCCGGCTGTCATTTCCCGGCGAGCGGGTGGGCGGCCGTCGCCGGCCGTCGCTGCCTCTGATTGGCCGGTCCGTCCCGCCGCCTGACGCCGGCCCTGTGAGGGATGGAGAGCGGACGCGGGAGTCACCCTGAGGGCGACTAACGACGTTACGGCGAGCAGAGCCGCTACATGTCACATGACGGGAAGTCAAAGACGCTCAGGAAGCTTCTGAAGCCGTCAGTGAGAGCTGACGCTGAAATATTCGACGGAGGATGTTTTCATGACCAAAGACAAAGATCTAAAAATGTCCTGAATTAGAACTGAGGGCTGTGAAACTCCCGTCATTTACAACTACACACCTGGAAGAACCAGGACTCTCTTCTTAAGCCACAACTAAGACCAAAGAACCACTGGAGAACCCAGAGAGTGATCCGACCCAGACCGGACCGGGTCATGTCTGAGAGGCAGGTCCACACGTCTCATTAAGAGCAGAATATTAAAAAAAAAAAAAAATTAAATAAATGAAAATACCTAGTTTGTGAAGAAATTTGGAAATTCTTTTGTAGCACAAAACTGAGAACTGCTAAAATGTCAAATTCATCAGCAGTTATAAAGCAATTCACAATTTTTAATTAGAAACTTTTAGTATTTCTATTTTATCACCATAGATTTGTACTGATCAGAATTTCTCTTCAGTTTTTTGAGCATCTAAATCAAAATGTTTTGGGATTCCAGTTGTTTCCTCCTTAATAAACTTGATTGGAGCCTTTATGTTTGTTCTTGTTTGTTCTATTTCTCTCCTGTTACCTGTGGTTCTGTCAGGTCTTCTCAGTCCTGGTCCTCCAGGCGTCCTGCAGGTTTCAGCTCCCTGCTTCAATCTGACCAGACGTCTTCATCAACGCTCCTTTAAAATCCACTAACGAGTCTCATTACTCTCAGGTGTGTTACAGCTGGGAGAGACCTGGACCCTGCAGGACACCAGACCTGGAGGACGAAGACTGGAGGACCAGGACTGTGAAGCCCTGTATGTGTGCAGGTTTGCATCCATGGTGTAAAGAAATGTCTTCGAAATGATTGAACTTGATCGTATTATTCATTTTTCCAGGTTTTAGTTTGTTAAACTGTCAGTGAACTGGATTTACTCACTGAAAACTAATCAAACCTCGACTGGAATCTGCTGAAACGAAAGTGTTTATACTTAAATGGGACTTGGGTCACTTTGTCCTGGGAACACTGGGTCAAAGGTCAAACAGACTGAGAACCTCTGACCTGTTGGACAAACTGTGCTTCGTGCATAGCCATGCTTCAAATGTTACAAGAAGATAAAACTCTTCAAGAAAAAAGCATGACGATTTCTCCTGTTGTACACGTGTGTGTATATCTGTGTGTTTGTTTTTGTGCATGTCTGTGTGTGTAAATGTCCATAAATGTGTATGTTTGTGTATCTGTGTGTATCTCTGTGTGCTTTTTACTGTGCATTGTGCGTCTGTGCGTGCATGCATGTGTGTGTGTCCCCATCCTCAGTAAACACACTCGTCAGTCTCTGCTTGTTTGAAACAGTTTGTGTGTAATCGGATCTTCAAAACAACCGAACGCTAAAAGATTTCTTTGTGGTGGGAGTCTGAGTGGCGTCTGAACGGAGTCTGAACGGGGGGATTCTGAACGGAGCCTGAACGGGGGGATTCTGAACGGAGTCTGAACGGGGGGATTCTGAACGGGGGGAGTCTGACTGGAGGCTGCAGAGCCGTGTGATCTCCAGCGGACCGATGCTCGGCGTAATAGAAAGACACACGTGTCTGAGGAGATGACAGGCTGCCTCCCAAACACAATCACACTGACATGACGGGGAATTATTGACTGTTGGTCTGTTTTACAGCCACTCACACACACTCACACACACACACACACACACACACACACACACACACACACACACACCGATGACAGCCAGCTGAGTGTGTGCGTGTGAGAGCGAGAGGGGGAAAACATCACATGGACTTCCTGTGTGCAGAGCGAGTGTTTGAATGTTTGTGTGTTTGCTTTAGTGTGTGTTTAAGTCTGTGCAGTTCTGTGTGTTTGCTTGCACGTTTCTACAACATGCATCAGATGGTTTTGTGTGTTTGTGTGTGTGTATGTGTGTGTGTGCGTGTGCGTGTGTGCATAGGCATGTGCACGTATGAGTGTGCATGTATTTCTCTTTATGTGGTCCAGAGAATTTGTAGGCCCTGACTTACCTCGTGGGTTTTGTGTGTGTGTGTGTGTGTGTGTGTGTGTGTGTGTGTGTGTGTGTGTGTGTGTGTGTGTCCTGAGGGATAACAGCAGGTTGACTGTCCTGATTCTGTCTGTTGTACTTTACCTGGTCACAGTTCACTAACACACACACACCCGCCAGTAGACGCACAAACACACACGCACATATGGCCTGTAGTGTAAACACACACAGATACACACACACACACACACACACACACACACACACTTACATGCACGCTGCAAACACTGCAGAGGCAAATGCATATCATGTCACATCCATAATGCACACGTCACGATGGTGGTTGTACACACACAGAAACACACACACACACACACACACACACACCGTGCACACTAATTCTATAAGGGGGTCCAGCATGTCTCCCCTGAAACCTCCAGTTCAATTCATTTGATTTCATTACAGCGGCAGAGCGGGGAGGGGAACTGTACGGCGGGCGGCGAGGCCGCGGTGCGCTGGTGGTTTTCATTAGGAGCTGCTGGTTAGAGCTGCGATCCAATTTAGACTGCGGGCTGGCAGAGTGGCGAGCGCTGTGTTTTTATTGGTATTTAATCAGCTCAATTGGGACGTTTTATTAGTGCGAAGCTTTGTTTGGGAGGACAGACGGGAGCTGCGGGTTATTAGGGCCTCTCAGAGTGAGGCGCGCAGTCCCAGCAGGGGTCCTGCCGGGGATCCTGCGGGGCCGCCGGAGGAGGGCCTATCGGAAATATGTCCTGCACGGCTCGATGAGGAGGACGAGGAGGAGGGGCGGTCCACAAGCAGAGCAGAGTCGGAGGTTCGATGCCCCGCGCTGCAAAATGTCAGGATGCAAATGAGAGTTTTAGTTGTGCGCTCTGACTGAATCCCCAGAAGGTGGAGCCGGAATAAAACACCGCGCTACGAGAAGAAGAAGATAAATATCAGCCGTGCTGCTTCTGCCATCGACTGGAGGTTCATCAGGTTAGATAATTACCTTCTCCACCGGCTAATTACTCCTGCAGCACGCGGAGACGCCGCATTCTGCTCCACTTTACCCAAAATTAACTAAAACTCACGTCTGAACATCGATTGTTGTTGCTCCAACAAACTTTAACGGGTTACTGTAATGTCATTACTTCAGGCACTTCCAGTTCTACTTCGTAAGTGCTTAGCCCGCCTACGGGCTTCGCTAGCGGCACACCTCCAATCTCTGTCCAATCCACTGAGACTATACAAAGCTTGACGCACCAATCCCCCGCACGCGATGGCGCAGCGCCACGCCCCACACCGAGGGTACATAACCTCGGATGGCGCTAAGCAAACCCTTCTTCTTTCTCAGCATCTCCATGAGACTTAGAAGCCTCTTCTACGGATCAAGATTCAACTAGGATGGATTCGCCGGCCCGGGACCAGTCGCCATCGGGCGTCGGGCCGTTCTTCTGCCGCTCTTGCGGCATTCCGCTCATCGTGCAGGACTGTCACGAGCTCTGCTTCCTCTGCCTTGGCTGGCAGCATCACCGCCAGGGGACCTCCTGCCCGGCCTGCCTCGCGCTGCCGCTCGAAGAGAGCCAGCGGCGAGCAGTCTTTATGGGCGCAACCTCCCCTGCTTCTGCCGGTGAGGACGACGCCGAGGAGACCGCCGCCGCCGCCTGCGACTGGGCCGAGATCCGCGGCAGCGTCAGCAGCAGCAGCAGCAGCAGCAGCAGCGTGTCTGTGTCACGGAGTTCGACTCGGTTCGACTCCGCCTCCACCGCATCCCGTCTCCCCCGTGAGCCTGTGGAGCACCTCGCGGGGCTCTTCACTTCAGCCGCCGAGCGCACCGGCCTCGCGCTGCCGCCGCAGCCTCCGGAGCCGGTGCAGCGTGATTTTGCACTCGGGCTGGCAACCCGGTCACGGGCTTGGTCCCGGACTGCGGTCCTATGTCCCGCCGTGCCGTCGTTTCAAGCTCACGTACAGCGGGACTGGGGTACGCCACTTGCCGCCAAGGGTACGGTGAAGGACTACCGAGAGTATTCTTGTGTGGAGGGCTGGCCGCCGGTCTCCGGAGTGCCTGCCATTGAGGACTCCGTTCGGCTGTGCCTCCTCCCCCGATCCTCCGCCTGGCCCGGCGGAAAGCCCGTGCTGCCGTCGGAAAGGGACAGGCGCATGGCGAGCTTCCTGGATCGTGGCTACGCTAGCGGCAACCTGACGTTCGCCCTAGCCAATAACATGACCTTCCTCCTGGGCTCTGTGGACAAGATCTGCCACGAGAAGTCCCAGCTTTCCCCCGAAGACATCGTGGAAGTCCAAAATACGGCCGAAGTCCTGATGCGCATGTACAGAGCCATCGCCGTCAGTGGAGGCCGCGTCATGGCCAACGCACAGCTCGCCATGAGGCACCTGTGGCTTGGTCTGTCTTCTTTATCTGAGCGGGACCAGCGGGGCGTCCTGGGACTCCCCCTGTCCACCTCTTCTCTTTTTGGGTCCGATATACAGGTGATCATCGAGCGCCTGGAGGCAGCAGCACGAGGCTCGCAGCAGCTCGCCCCGCACCTCCAGCCCCGCCGTGAGCCGCCGCCGCAGCGCCGCCGCTCCGCGGACCAGCGGCGTCCCGCTCCTTGGAGCACCTCGGCACCTGGACAGACCGGACCGTCTTTCCGCCGATCCTCCCGGGGCGCCGATCAGCCCAGACGGTCCCGCGCTCCCGAGACACGGAGCGCCCCGTCCGCTCGACCCGCACCTGCCAGCAAACATGCAAATAAAGGCCGTCAGGCCCGTTACATCTTCCAGAGAGCAGCAGTCCCTCCTCTCCCCCGTGTTAGCATGATCGAAAAGTGCAAAACCCGGCTGGGCCCTTCTCCCTCCCTCCTCCCGCTCCGCGATAAGGCGGCTGAGGATGGTGAGCGGAATGCGCACGGAACCGCCTCTTCACCGGCGCTTTCTTCGCGCTCTGGCCGCAATGCGGCTGCGGACGTGGGGCATAGCAGCGCGCTGGAGCCGCTAGCTTTCCCGCTGTGTGCGTCACGCAAGCGGTGCGCTGCTGATGTCTTTTCAGCGCCCCGCAAACGCTCCAGGCTGCACTCTCCACCGGCTTCGGCTCGAGTGAGCATTTCGAAGCGTCGGAGCGACGGCTCCGGCCCGGCCCGGATCCCCGCCGTGGGGTGTCCCGGCCCCGGCCGCACCCTTAGCGCTCTCAGCAGCGTTTGTCCGCGGACCTCCGCTCGTGTTAGCATGACGAGGCGTCAGAGCGGCGGTGCCGTGACGCCCCGGGCTGCCGACGTGCAGCGCCCCAGCCCCGGCGCCACTCATGCCGCTCCCAGCGGAGTTTCTCCGCCGAGCGGCGGACTCACGCCGGCCCGGGTGTTCGCCGTAAAGCGCCCCGATCCCGGCCTTATTGGTGTTGCTCCCGGCAGCGCTCCCTCGGCTTTCCCGTGTGTTGTCACAGCGGAGCCTCGGAGCAGCGGAGCTCTGCCGTCCCGGGCTCCCGCTATTGAGCGTCCCGGCTCCGGCTTCAGCATCACGGCCAGCGATCCGGAAGGCTCCGACATCAGCACCGAGGACAGCGACCCGGAAAACTCCGGGATCGCGCTGCCTCTGCTCGGGTTGTCCCCAACAAAGCGCCGGTCCGCGGCCGCCTGGAGGCCGCCCGCTCTCATTCAGGGGACGCCTGCTCCACAGCCCTTTCGCCGGGGGCCCCCGTCTCCCGAGGCCGGGAGGACGGGTGGGCCGTCCCCGCTGGCCGTGGTACAGCCACTCACGCTCCGGTTTCACACGTGGCGTGTTATGTTGGCACCGCTTTCTCCCTGGCTGTCCAGGACACTGAGAAATGGTTATGCCCTGCAGTTCGCCTGTCGTCCGCCTCTCTTCAACGGCATCCTTCGTACGCGGCTCGCATGCCCTGCGGGGACGGCCGCTCTCGAAGCAGAAGTAGCCTCACTCCTCCCCGGGGTGCGGTCTCGGAGCTGAGCGCGACAGAGGCGCACTCGGGTTTTTATTCCCCCTACTTCTTGGTCCCCAAGAAAAGCGGGGGTGTAAGACCCATTCTGGACCTGAGGGTCCTCAACACTCACATAGCCACCAGGAGGTTCCGCATGCTGACGGTCAAACACCTCCTGGAGAGCATTCGACCTGGGGACTGGATGACTTCGATCGACCTGACGGACGCCTACTTCCACATCCCCATTCTCAGAAGGCACAGAGCCTTCCTCCGCTTTGCCGTGGGGACCAGGTATTTTCAATACAACCGGCTCCCCTTCGGCTACTCTCTCGCCCCTCGCACCTTTACCAAGTGTGTCGAAGCAGCGTTGGAGCCCCTCCGTCGTCGTGGTCTGAGGATCCTCACTTACATCGACGACTGGCTCATACTGGCGTCCTCTCATCAGGAGGCTGTGCTGCACACGACCCAGGTCCTGCACCACATCGAGCTCCTGGGGTTCATGGTGAACCGACACAAGAGCGCGCTCACCCCAGCTCAGAGCATGGCTTATCTGGGGTTGGAGCTGGACTCGCTCTCTATGACTGCCCGCCTCTCCGAGGAGAGACGGACCTCCCTTCTCTCGACCCTGAGGTCTGCAGTGACCACACCCCTGGTCGGGGTTCGTCTGATCAGGACCGTCCTGGGTTTAATGGCCGCGGCCCACCCAGTGGTCCGGCTGGGCCTTCTACACATGCGCAGGCTGCAACGGTGGTTTGCACGCCTCCGCTGCGTGGGGAAGTGGGACGGATGCAAACGGTTCCCGATCCCGCCCCAAGCACGCCAGGATCTCCTTTATTGGATGGATCCTGCTCTCCTAATGCGAGGAGTTCCCCTGGGCTGCGTGTCGCATCACGTCGAAGTGTTCACCGATGCGTCTCTCGCGGGATGGGGAGGCACCCTAGACCACCACGCGGTGGGCGGTGCTTGGGATTTGACTCCCACTCACATCAATGTGCTGGAAATGACGGCGGTGCAGAGGGTCCTGCTCCATTTCCAAGCCAGGCTGAAGGACAGCCATGTGCTCATCAGGACGGACAACACTACGGTGGTCGCGTACCTGAACAGGCAGGGGGGGACCCGGTCTCCCCCTCTTCATCGCATAGCGGCGGAGATCCTCCGGTGGGCGGACCGGCACTTCGCGTCTCTCAGAGCGCGTCACGTGCCCGGAGTCCTCAACGTCGGTGCAGACAGAATGTCCCGGGGAGGCCCACTCCACGACGAGTGGGGCCTGTCCCCGTGGGTCGCAGCCCGACTCTGGCGCAGGTTCGGATGCCCAGTGGCAGACCTTTTCGCCAGTGCAGAGAACGCACAGTGCCCACTCTGGTTCTCGCTCAGGTCGTCAGACGTCCCCCCTCTAGGGGTAGACACCTTCGCACACAGGAGCTGGCCGTCGGGCATCCTGTACGCGTTCCCTCCAGTCCACCTCTTGACCCCGCTGCTGCGCAGGGTGAGGTTGCACAATCTTCACGTGATCGTGGTGGCTCCGGACACCCCGAGTGCGCGGTGGTTCCCGGACCTGGTTCAGTTGGCAGTCGGGGACCCGTGGCCGATTCCCGACGGGCCCGACGCACTGCAGCAGGCAGGAGGCGCCCTTCGGTCCTGCCCCTTCCTGGGCGGGAGGCTCCTGGCTTGGAGGCTGAGCGGGTGAGGCTGGTGGAACTAGACCTCCCCCCAGCGGTGGTGTCCACCATCCAGAGTGCCAGGGCCCCCTCTACTGTCAAGGCCTACAGGTCTCGGTGGAAGCTCTTCACGTCGTGGTGCTCGGAGAGGGGCTTGGACCCGGTCTCCTGCACTATTGGTGGAGTTTTGGAGTTCCTCCAGGCCCTGCTGGACAGCGGTCGCGCTGCATCCACCCTGGCGGTGTTTGCATCGGCCATCACAGCGGGCCACGGCGGTTTCGGCCGCTTTTCTGCACGCAGCCACCCGCTTGTGAAGCGGTTTCTGCACGGGGCGTGTCGGTTGCGACCGCCCCCCAGGCATGTGGTCTCTCCATGGGACCTCCATGTGGTGTTGGAGGGCCTTAAGGGACCTCCTTTCGAGCCTTTGGAGCAGGCGGAGGACCGCTTTCTCTCCTTTAAGGCCGCCATCTTGTTGGCGCTAGCATCCCCCAAGAGAGTTGGGGATCTCTGCGCATTGTCAGTTCACCCATCCTGCATGGTGTTCAGCCAGGATGGGGGACTCGTGCACCTCTGGCCTAACCCGGCCTTTCATCCCAAGGTGATCACTTCGGACTTCCGGTCGCGAGTGATCCGGATCAGGACGCTTGACTCCATGCCTGGTTCGTCTGGGGACGACCCACGCCTGCGGTCACTGTGCCCGGTCAGGGCTCTGCGTCTTTATGTCCAGCGCACAGCTGGCTTTCGCACCACGGACCAGCTGTTTGTGAGGTTTGGAGTCCGGGGGCGTGGTTCCCCGCTGACCTCTCAGCGTCTCGCCCACTGGGTGGGGGGCGCTATTGCAGCTGCCTACGAGGCACAGAATCTCTCGCCACCAGCAGTGATTCATGCTCATTCCACACGACGTGTGGCTGCCTCTGCGGCCCTGTGCAGAAGGGTCACGGTGAGTGACGTCTGCCAGGCTGCCTCCTGGGCCTCTGCGTCCACCTTCGTGCGTTCGTATCTGTTGGATATGTGCACTGACTCTGTGGCCATGTCGGTTTTCGGCGAGAACAGGAGTTCGGTCGTCTAACCGTTTCGGTCCTTCTGGCCTGGCTGCCGCGTCCCGGGTGGGCTCGCGGACCAGGGGTTCCCCGCCTGCCGCTCGGCTCTGCCGCGGTCTGCGGATGTTGTTCACGGTGTTGCAGGGGCAGGAGTTCTGCCGCTTGCCGTTTTTGGGTTCACTGCCGCTCCCCGTGCGTGGAACGCGGGCCAGGGGTCCCCCCCTTCACCGCCTGCCGCTGTGGTGTCCCGGCCGGCGTGTGAGTGTGTCGCTGTGGCGATGCTTTGTACGTCGTGGGCCGCACTACGTCGCTAGGTGCCCGCCTCGTCCTTCGGGAGTTCTACGGCCGTTCTGGACGTACGGTTTGTTTACTTCCGTCTTACGCACCAATCCCGTCAGCAGGCCAGCTGGGAGTACATTCATCGACCTACGGCCTTCGCCTTGGTGAGTACCACTAGCGAAGCCCGTAGGCGGGCTAAGCACTTACGAAGTAGAATTAGTAGTTACTGGATGTAACTCCAGTTCTACGAGTAAGTGCGTGCCCGCCTACCTGCTGGCCCAGCTGTCTGCTTCCCTTGTTTTTGCTACGTCAGAAGAAGGGTTTGCTTAGCGCCATCCGAGGTTATGTACCCTCGGTGTGGGGCGTGGCGCTGCGCCATCGCGTGCGGGGGATTGGTGCGTCAAGCTTTGTATAGTCTCAGTGGATTGGACAGAGATTGGAGGTGTGCCGCTAGCGAAGCCCGTAGGCGGGCACGCACTTACTCGTAGAACTGGAGTTACATCCAGTAACTACTAATTACTCTCCTTTCCATCTGTGGAGCTTCTGTCTGTCGACCCGTTTCCTGTTGGTCACTTCAGCGTTTAGCTGAAACCCTCCAAACTCTTCACTCCTAAATACGATAAATAAATGAGTAACTGAGGCGCTGTTTAAACAGCCACATTTTTAAGTAAAAATAAACAACACACTTAGAGCCACTGAAAAAGCAACTTTTTGAGAACAAAATTATTACAAAACAACCAACAGCGCCCTCCAGTGACCCTGCAGGAAAACTACATTCTTTTCAGAATTTCTGCGATCTTTGCAGAAACATTTTCACGTGTCCTTTTCACATTCTCGTGTGATAAAACTTTTCACAAGTGAAAACACAAAGCTTTGCTTTTCACTGGCGATGTAACAATTCAATTCACCAAATAATTTTCCAGACAAATCGTGACTGAAATATTTTTATCTTTTCTGTTAAATTCAAATAGTATATTCTCGTCTTCTTGTCAAAACTGTACCAAATAAAAGTTTCTTTTCATCCCAGAGGTACGTGGAGTAACTGTCTGTCAGGCGCCAACTCAGGAATCTTTACTTTTCTTTGTAAAATAAATGTTTTCTGAACAAGAATCTGATAAATTAACTTACTTTTAAAGCAAAGCTTTCATAAAATAAACTCTGAATAAAACCCTTTAAAAAAAAGCATAACTTAATTTTAATATTTGTAGACATGCAAAACAATATGAAAAATCTTCATTGTATGAACTTTCCAGAACATTTTCAGTCTTTTTGTGTTGATGACGCTGAATTCTCTTTGCTTTTTGATGACTTCTGTTTTTTGTTTTTACTTAATTAAAAAAAAGTTCTCCCTCAACACATCTGCTTTTTTTCCTCCAAAACTTTCTTCAAACGAATCAGAAATGCCGCTTCCGCTTCGAACGTGACGTATGACGTCAGACAGTGACGTAGAACGTCCATCCAGGAAGTGGAGCGCTGAGAGACTCCCCGGCGCTCTCTGCTGTTTTTACGTTTAGCAATTCTTGATTTTTGAATCTCCTAAAATTTACATCATGCAGTTTCACTGGAAGCCTGGTCGTTTTAGCGGAGCCTGGGTTTCAGTAAGTGACATTTCTGTGAACTTTCTGCTGAAACTGGGCAGAAAACAGACGCTGTTAGTTCAATTAACGTCATTCTACCTTTAGTTTAAATGTTTCTCTTTTTTTCTTTACGAAGTAATGGAGGTTTCTAATGAAGGCGGAAGAACAGCCCCGAAACATGTCAAAGGTATGTTTAAAAAAACAACTTGTCTGAAAAGAGACAGTAACCATGCTGCTGTTGCTCTTTATTATTTACAGTACAGCAGCTGCTAGCTTCAGCTTTAATAGCTTCAGCTGTGTCTGACTTTTTATTCAGTTCTCGGAAAAGCTTAGTAGAAGTAAAGACAAATCACAGCGTCTGTGAGTTTGTCCTGTTTTGTTTGTGTTCGGTTAACAGTAGAAGAGAACAGGTTTGGATTATGTAGGAAAGCCATGATGGAGATTTGCTGAGGCTGAGGCACAAAAATAACTTCATGTTTATAACACTCAGAGCTTTTTGATCAGACAAATTAGATAAATGCATTGATGGAGACAGTATTTTCACTACTGCTTTGCATTTTCAATTATTATCATCATGATAAACTCAGTGTGTAAAGTTTTATTAGATTTTTTTGAGTTTACTAGGGAGAGAGAGAGAGAGAGAGAGAGAGAGAGAGAGAGAGAGAGAGAGAGAGAGAGAGAGGGAGAGAGGTGGAGGAGTGGGAGGAGACATTGTGGGAGGGAGTCCTTGTGAATTCAGCTTGATTCGGAGTCCGATCACACACAGGCTCAGTGCGCGCGGAGAGGAGAGAGGAGCGACTCCAGCGGATCAGATGTGAGAGGAGACAGACACTTCACACACTCTCTCCTCTTCCTCCCGTCCTCTCTGTGTCACACAGGCTCAGATTATCAGGAAGACACACTTTAACCGAAGCACACTTTCTGCAATTTATCCAGATATGTAAATCTTTTTGTTTTGCGGTGCGTCTTTTTTGGCACCGAACCGTCTCCTCTCTCCATCTGAAGCCATGAAGTATACCAAATCACACCCCAATATTTAAATAAAATAAAATAAAATACTGTACCTTCCTGTCATGGTGCTTCCAGAACCGAAATGTCGAGGTGCCTGTCTTCAGCCACTCAGACGCGTGCGGTGATTTGTGCGCATTACGCACGGAGAGAGCGAGTTTGGAAAGCAGTTTCCAAACAGGACAAGTTTCAAGACGTTTCTCGGAAATATTTGTTTTTTTTTTATTTTAACAAACATTTAAGTCCAATTTAAAAAAAAAATATTTCCCTTTTTTAATATAAAGAAACATAACAAGCTAACGAAATTAGGCGGAAGAAATGAAAGGCGTCTGTTATTCCTCAATAAAGCGAGGAGAGACGCTCTCTCTCTCTCTCTCTCTCTCTCTCTCTGCATGTGTGTATGTGTGTGTAGCAGAGGACAGCACATACACAGACCCACGCGCACGCGCGCAGACACACAAGCCAGGCGCTCGCGCGCTCGCCCCGACATACCGACACACACTCCGGCGCTGTATCACTGTATCACTCCAATGTCATTGCCGAGCTCGTGCTGCTCAGAGACGCGCGCGCTCCGCTCACTGACTGGCTGGCTGGCTGCTCCTCCGGGTCCACGGTTCCCACACGCACGCACACACGCGGACAGCAGGCAGGAGGAGGAGGAGCGGGAGGAGAAGACACGCCGGGGGACGGGATGCCTTTCTCGGGGAGAGAGCCGGCGGCGCTGCCCGCCTGAGAGAGCGCGGAGAGTCCGGACAGTCCGGAGCCCAGGCAGCGGCTCCGACGGCCACACACGCGCGCCCGTCGGTCCGTGTTTAATCGGTGAAATAATCACCTCTCAGAGCCGCCGATCCATTGATCCCGGTGACTGTCGGGAGGGAGGGAGGAAGACTGCGCGCACCGGAGGCACCGGGACCATGATCCGGAGCGGCGCGGGAGCTTTTCTCTGAAGGATAAAGGAGGAACAAATAAATAAAGGAGAAGAAGAGAAGAAAAGAAGCTTTATTTGATCGTTTCAGTGCGTTTTTCCCTCTCTCTGATCGGTGTAGTCTGTTGGCCGGTCGATCTGTGACTGCCGTGCGCACCGGGACCATGAACCGGATTTACTGGAGAGTTTCATCCAAAGGTTCGAGTGGAAAAGAAGAAGAAATCTAAAACAAAAAGAGGGAGGTTGTTGTTTGTTAGTTTGTTTTTGTGTGAACCGACACCTCCGCTCGCCCCCGGTGCTTCACGGGTGACTGTGGGAGCGAACAGCGCGCACGAGGCGCTGCGAGCAGGCGCGTGAGGAGAGACGACCGCCGGGACCATGATCAGGATCTTCCCGGATTTCAGCGTGCAGGTGACGGCCTCCGCGGCGGGGGGAGCCGGGGCTGGAGGCGGCGGAGGCGGCGGCGGAGGAGGCGGCGGCGGAGGCGGGATGGTGGCCGGACCCCCGGTGGGTCGGGTCCCGGTGCCGGTGCCCGGAGCCACCAACGGGACGCCGCAGAGCGTGCAGGGCATCACCGCCTACCAGCAGAGGTACGTCCAGCAGGGGGGGGGGGGGGGGGGGGGGGGGGGAACCTGTAGGACCTGTAGCTGCGGCAGAGTTCAGTCTGACCCGCGAAGTGTCACAACTCCGTCTGGAGCGTCAGTGTGATGGAATGTTAGAAAATCCAAGCAGTGAATCGATTGAATAATTGTGGGATCTTCACAGATCTCCAGCTTCTGGGCATCTCTTACTCAGTGGACACTTTTTATTCTTTTTTTTTTTTTCTTTCGTTTGATATTTTCTTAAAGAGCCTTTGGAGGCAGATTATCAGCTGGTGTTTGAAGCGGAGCTCCAGAAGTCAGGTCTGGCGCTCCGACTCGCTTTCATCGTCTCCAGCCAAAGCAGAGAAATGTCACCAAAATCTGGCCTTTTCCTCACTTTCTTCACTCTGCTTTTTCATCCAGCCTGAGAGGGGAAAAAAAGAGGATGTAGTTTCTGTGATGCTTCATGAGAAGCTTCAAGTCAACAGTTTGTTTTTGGGATTATTTTACAAAGTGTGTGTGTGTGTGAACGAGAGTGTGTGAGAGATCTGAGGAAAAAGGTTGAGCCGTGGAGGTGAATCGCAGGTAAAAAAACCGAAGTCGTGTGAATTCAGTAGAAATGTAGGAGCGTTTTAGGCGGATCCCAGGAGGAGAAATGTGGGCAAAGCTGTGAATTCCAGCCGGGGTTTGTGGAGACGGCCGCCGGGTGTGTTCTGCCTCCTGCCCCGCTCCGGGGCCCAATGATTGCCTCCCTGTCCGGCCGCTCGGTAGGGTTGTTTTTTCTAATCATGTGGACCTGTGGGGGGCTACAGCACACACACACACACACACACGCACACAGTGTGTGTGTGTGTGTGTGTGTGTGTGTGAAGTCTAAAAGCTATAGGGAGCAAACAGGACATAAATCAGAGCTCGGGCCTCTGAGAGCACAGGGAGAGTCTCAGCCTTCTAAAGCAACAAATACCGGGAGAAGAAGGGCCGTATTGTTATTTAAAGCGGGGCTCCGGGGCTCACGCGGACCCCCAGGACCCCCCGTACGGACCCCTCCCCTCCGTACGGACCCCTCCCCTCCGTACGGACCCCCACAGGGACCCCCAGGACCCCGTACCGACCGACGGCTGCTCGCTGTGAGGATTAGGAGTCTCTGTGTGACTCGCTGTCAGACCCGGACCGTGTAACCCATCAGCGGAGGGCCGCGTCCCCCTGTCTCCCCTCCTCGTCCTCCCCGTCCCCCCGTCTCCCCTCCTCGTCCCCCCGTCCCCCTCTCCTCTCCTCCATACATAATGTTTCCCCAACAAACAGCTGGGAGCTAATATGTTTATACATTCCGCTCCATTATCCCCGTCGCCTCCGTTTGGCTGCGCTCGGTAAGCGGAGCCGAGACACGCCGAGTCCCCGCGTCCGCAGCGGACAGACGGACCGGACCCGCTCGTCCTCACGCCCGCCGCCACAGACTCGGGGTCAAACCCGTGACCTTTCAGGGAAGCAGCGGCGGCGCAGAGGAAATCATCCCAGACGACAGAGTGACGTCTTCAGAGATTCCTCCAGCCGCTGTCAAACTGTCGCCCACATTTAACCCCCCCACCCCCGATACCCGCACGTGTTGATCGGCGGACGCCAGATGCCCCCTTAACCCCCCCTGAACCCCACCCCCACCTTCTCATTTCCCGCCTGTAACCCGGTGTTTGTGTGGAGAATACCCAGCATGCCTTTGACCTTGACATTGGTACAGATGAGGGGAGGCTTTCCAGGCTTCCAAGGCTTCATCACACAGCACAGCCATTAGGTTACAATGAATTATACATCACACACACACACTCACACACACGCATTAAAAAAAGAAAGGAATTTAAATGAATGTTAAAGGAGGAAAAGAAAGAAAGAAGCAAGGCGATTGTTCCTGTTGGAGGATAATGAGCCGTGCTGACGTGCAAACATCAAAGTCTGCAGGAGAATTTATCTTAATGTTGCAAATGTTTTAAATACAATTATCGTTACGTCTTTTTTTTGTAAATTCTAAATAAATTTCTCGCAATCATCACCTGGTTAGGAGAGAAAATAACGCAGCAGGACGGAGGAAAAAAGTTAGGATTTCATGTGTGACATTGTGATGTGTTTATTATGAAGATGGAGGAGGAAGAGGAGGAGGAGGAGGAGGAAGAGTGCAGGTGCAAACATCTGATTTACACTCAAATAAATCAGCCTTCATCCTCCGAGTGCAGCCTCTCCTCTCCTCCTCCTCTTTTCTTCTTTTTTTTTTTTAACGGGAATTTGGATGAAATCCTTCAAGCAACCTGTAATACAGGAAGAGGAGGGGGTAAACACACACACACACACACACACACACACACACACACACACACACACACACACACACACACACACACACACACACACACACACACACACACACACACACACACACACACACACACAAAACTGACTCCAACTGCATCTGAGCGGCGTTGTTGCGCCGGGCTGGAGAAAATACCGGAGATGTGGTGTCCTTTCTTTTTTTTTTTTTTTTTTACTGTCAGCAGCAGCCAGAGGAGGGAAATGCTCCGGAGCTCCACACACACTTCCCCCGCACAGAGACGCTCCGCCGCGGGGGGATTTCACCGTTTCACCGGGGATGTAGGCGCTGCGGCGGACGCGACAATGTAAAGATTTGACGCACGGGAGCGCACGCAGGAAATTCCTCTGTGGTGCCAAAAACGCCGTGAGAGAGAGAGAGAGAGGCAGAGAGAGAGAGAGGAGGAGAGAGAGAGAGAGGGAGGGAGAGAGACAGCGGGATCTGAGAGCCATCCACCCCGGGTTCCCCCTCACGCCGCTCGGCGTGCCCGCGCTGCAGCAGCCGGTCCCCGGTCCCGGTCCCCGCCTCCAGCACCAGCAGCACCGGCACCACCGGGTCTCCACGCTCCTGACGAGGACAGACGCGAGCACGGGACGCACGCCACGCCACGCACGCCACGCACACGCTCGCTCACGCGCTCTCATGGCTTTTGTCTTAACACGCCGACCATGACGCATTGCTGTCGGGGCGCCGCGCGCCGCCGCCGCTCCGCGTGAGCCCCGCCGAGACAGAAAGTAAGAAATCAGAATAATTGTTGCAGGAAGATGGCGCCCACCAAGCCGAGCATCCAGCAGGACCCGACGCGCAGAGAACGGTAACGGGGCTCGGATTTCTCCTCCTCCTCTTCCTCCTCCGCCTCCTCTTCCTCCCTGCATGCTCCCAGCCGCGCCGCGCCGCGCCGCGCCGCGCCGCCGCTCCTCGCGCCGCCCCGCCGCCGATTCTCCGCCTGGAGAATAAAACACTGCTCCCCTTTCCAGAGGAGAGTCTGGGTGTGCGTGCGTGCGTGCGTGCGCGCCTCTGTGTGTGTGTGTGTGTGTGTGTGTGTGTGGGTAACAGGTCTGTTCAAACAGATGACTCTCTTCTCTTTTTTCTGCTCTTTTCTCGCCTCCTGCATGCATGTGTGATGCACCTGCACGTGCACAGGCGCGTGCACGCCCTGCTGTTGACGCTCCAAGCCATGAAGGGGTGTGTGTGTGTGTGTGTGTGTGTGTAGGTAAACATATGCTGCCATATGTGTGTATGTGAGAGAACAGGTTGCCCTCGTGTGTATAGATGTGTGTGTGTGTGTGTGTGTGTGTGTGTGAGAGAGAGACCAAAGCATCAAACAGGAAGTTTTAGAGGTGGAAGGTCATGACCTCCGCTGGAAGACATGGATGTGTGTGAGCGCGCGTGCGTGTGGCCGATGTGTGGAGTTTCTGCTCGGAGCTGAAATCTGCCTGCAGCCTTCAGACCTGTTGATTATTGTGAAGACGGCTGCTCAGAGGAGGATCACATGTCTCTGCTCTCACCTGTTGACGAAGGGAAGACACACACACACACACACACACACACACACACACACACACACACACACACGCACCCTCCCCTGCTGTCTTAATCATCTAGTGATCTTGTAATTCTTCCTTCTGTTGGTGAATCGGTGTCTTGGAGGTTTGTGTTTTCATGATGAACACTTCAGACTTTGTGACTTGAATCCAGACGGAAGGACGACTTGATGGGATTATTCCGTTTTATGGTTTTTTTAACAGGATGTTTTTGGTTTTTACATAGTTTTTTTGTGCAGATTTGAGTTATTTTGATGCTGATTCTGATTCTAAATCTGCAAAATGAGCTTTTAATAATAACGATGAAATAGTCTTCTAGAAAGTTATACTTTAGCCCAAATTTCAGTGCAGGATCACAAAGTTTTTTGGTGTTTTAAAGCTTCATATTTTCTTATTTTTACATATTTTAGTGCATTTTTCAGTTATTTTAATGGTGACTAGACATCTGCAAAATGTCATCAAATTCATCTTTTGACAAATTGTGTTGTATTTTTTTGTGCAAAGTGAAATGTAGTTTTTTTCAGTTTTTCTGTGTTGCAGCATCTGAGGAGAGATTTTTTTGCTTTGATTTATTTCAAATCTGATCGAAGCAGTGATTTTATTCATATTTCTACAGTGAAAACGTTCCATAAAATAGAAAGTTTACACACAGAAACTTGTGAAAGACGAAGCTGTCTGGATTTAAACCTCCTGTCAATACGAAGTGTGAACCGAATCAATCACTTCCTCTCAAAAACAATCATTTCATTTCACTTTTTAGCCCCAGATATCATTTAAATTGAATTATTTGTCTAGAAATTCGACCTCTTTCCTAATGAAATGAAGCATTTGGTCTTTTTAGAGAGATTTATGTCAAATGGTGCGACATTAGCAGAGATTTTTTTAATCCTTTTGTGTCAGTTTGAGATGTTTAAAAGTCATTTATATTTGGTCCTTTGTGTTCAGTTTGAATTGTGTGGTGATTACACTGCTTCTTTGTAAAAGTCAGACAATGACAATTCAGTTTGATTAAAAAAAAAAATCAACCTTTTTTTAGGAGTTATTGGATTTTCTGCTAAACTTAAATGGAAATGATTGATTGTCGTTTTTTGTACCAATATTTTCCAGTTATTTCTGTCAGTGTTAAACGCTGATTGTGTGGGACGCTCTGGGCTGGTTTGTGGTTTGAAATCTGTCTGCAGAGCTCAGGGTGAGATCGCTCTGTGGCACCAAGTGGAGTTTTTGAGCATTTTGATGGGATTTTGTGTTTGTTTTCTCCTCATTTCTGAGGCTGGAAGACACTTTTTATGATTATTACTTTTAAAACTCTGTCTTGTCTTAAACATGTTGTCATTTTGAGTTTTTTTCTCCACAGCTGGAGGTCATTCAGAGGTCAAACAGCAGCTCACACTGCAGAAAGTTAGAATTGAAGCTCATGTAAAGCTGGTTTTTTCTGTGTGTGTGTGTGTGTGTGTGTGTGTGTGTGTGTGTGTGTGTGTGTGTGTGTGTGTGTGTGTGTGTGTGTGTGTGTGTGTGTGTTCACTCAGATCTTCAGTTTTGATGGATTTTATCAGCTTATCATCAAACCGCCGGCCTGCGTCTGACACACACACACACACACACACACACACACACACACACACACACACACACACACACACACACAGTAGAAGTGAGCCAGAAGAGGCTCGTTTTATTGTTGGTTTGTTGAATTTTGTCTCCAAATGAAACAAATAGAAAACGTTTCTTCTTCTCGTCACGTCCGGATTCATTTCTCTTCTCCCGTCGTCCTGCAGCCTTTTACTGCATTTTACATCCTCTTATGTTCTTTTCTTTTTCGTTTTTTGATTATCGGCAGTTCCACGCGTTCACCTTCCTGATGGTTTTGTCTGTTTGTGCTGCCGCGCTGTTAGCATCTTTTTGAAAGGCAGCACAGAGTGGAGTTAAGAGTTAGTTTTACGTTTTTGTGACTGAGAAAAAAGTTAAAATAAGTTCTCGCATCACTCTGAGAGGAGTGTTGATCCTATAAGTGAGTTTTACAATAATTCTAGTGAAGCAGAACTTCTTCCAATCAATCTTTTGCCCTCAGAAATCTTAGTTGCTGGTATATTGTACTCTTGGTGTTTTCACAACACAGAAATAGCAATGAAAGTATCAGTCAGGAGAGTATCGGCGTCGGTCGATACTGAAATCTGAGAAATTGAATCCGTATTGTGAGTCAAAGTCTGATCAGGACATCGCTGAAAAAGATTTAGATCAAAAGAAAACAATGAAATAATGTCAGTGAAAAAGCTTTTAACAAGAGTTAGAGGTTAAACTAAAATGATATGTGAAAGATTTTAAAATAAGTTTCAAAAAACACCCCGTAGTTTTAAAAATACTAAGAGTTCAAATCATTAACAAGTTTTTATTGGTGAAAAAAAACCCACACAACTTATCTGATAAATCACTATGAATTCAAATAAGATAAAATCATAGAATAACAAAAAAATGAAGTGAAAGTAGCTGAAGAAAAACAAATGGATGAAAGGAGTCATAATAATAGTAAATCTTCCTCTTCTTCATTTGGTGCCTCAGTCAGATTTACAGAGTGTCCCTGAATGCACCACAAAGGTTCCCAGCTGGGAATGCAGTAGATTTCTCCTCGATTTCCATCCATCCATCCATCCATCCATCCATCCATCCACCAAAACATCCACTCATCCTCCATCCATTTCATCCCTTCATTCAGAGAGCGTCATGGCCGACAGAGGAGGAGGATGATGGAGCGATGATGAAGACTGTGCGAGGTAGGGGTAGGAGGAGAAAGAAGAAAGATGTGGATTCATTAGTCCTTCAGAAAAGTAACTCGTGTGAAAGTAACTGTAAGTTCCAGAAGAACAAAGTAACTAGTGACTCCATTAGTTACTTTAGTAACTAGTTATTTTTCGGTTGCTGAATTAAAGGGAACGAGTGGTTTGAGGAAGTGAGCAGCTGGTTACTTAGAGACGAATCTGAGCGAGAGACAGCGAGTGGCGAGCGGCGGAGGAAGCCACCTGATTGGCTCTCGAGAGCGAGGAGGGATCAAACTCATCCAGGCTGCAGAAGAGGCTCTCACAGCCCCGCGGGGGGCGCTTGGTTCGCTGCCCCGGAGGAGGCAGGCGGGTGGGAACACCTGCCTGATTGCTCAGAGCCAGACCCCGTGTGTGTGTGTGTGTGTGTGTGTGTGTGTGTGTGTGTGTGTGTGTGTGTGTGTGTGTGTGTGTGTGTGTGTGTGTGTGTGTGTGTGTGTGTGTGTGTGTGTAATCCAGTCCACATCCATCGAACACGTCTCCTCACTGGAAGGTTCTGTGAAACACGAACACCTCAGGTTGGAGATTTTATCCCGTCAAATATTTACTGATATTTATTGACTTGACGATTGATCAGCAGACTGAGACTGAAGGTGAATCGACACATTTTAACCGGGACGTTTCAGGAAATGTTGAAAAAGCTGCAGAAACATGAATTTCCATCATTTTTTCTGTGGTTTCTGATGATGTGAAACAGTATCTCAACCCTTTATTTATGTCTGTTTCTTTATTTTATGTTTTTAATCTGCTCTTTTGTGTGATACTCGGTGGTTTCTGATGTTTGCTCGTTTCTATGATTGTTTTTTGAGATTTAATAGGTATTTAGTTAAAGGTATAATGCACGATTTTTTAGCCAATGAATGGCGTGGTGATAGCCTCAGCTATTGGTCCTCCGACATGTCAATCACGCTGAAGAAATGCTTGCGTCACGCCGCCAAGCGCGCTCGTAGGAGCAGCAGAGCAGGGAGGATGATCTGGCGCATGCGCGTTTTCAAAAAGCGGGTAACAGACGTTTGGCTTCGACTACTTCGAGAAAATCCTCCTTTATACCTTTAAGTTGCATAATTTTTAGATTTCTGTTGTTTTTCTTTGATTTTAATGAATTGTTTTTTGGGATATATTTTCACTTTTTTAAGATGTTCATGTTCATTTCTCAGCAGTTTGGGATTTTGGTCAGAGATTTGGAAATTTCTGTAACTCTGATGGATTTTCTGTGTTTTGGTTTCATCATATTTTGGGGAGTTTCGAGGTTTATTTTTCAAAAATTTTCATCCTTTATTTTTTTGGGGTGGGTTTCCATAGTTTTTCTTGGTTTTATTGTGGTTTCATCTGATTTTCTTGCCTTTAATCATTGGATGTTAGATTTTGTGAGGTTTTGGTGGCGTTTTGTGATTTTCTTGAGATCTGTCTTTTCTTCCAATCTCTTGGTCATGTTTGGAAGTTGTTTTGTGGGATTGTTGTGGTTGATATTGTAGTTTTTGTGGGTTTCATTAGATGTTTTGTCTATTTTCTGAGGTTTTCTTGGCCTGTGAGTGTAGAAACTCAACAGCAGATCAAGAAACTAGCAAACAAATCAGTTTGTTGGATTAAGTTTGTTCTGTGGTCATTTTTTTGGTTTTTGTTTTGTTTTTCTCTTAATTTCTTGCACTTTTTTCAGTGGTTGTTAGTGGTGTTTGGAGGTTTTGGTGTGTGTTTTTTTTCTTGGTTTTTGTCTGTTTGGACGTTGTGTGGATTTTTGTCATTAACTTGACTGCTTTTGGTGGTTTTTATGTAGATTGAGGGTTTGTTTGTGTATTTTTGGATTCCTTTGAGATTATTGTTCTTTCTTCTTAACATTTATTGCGGTTTCATTTGAGTGTGATTGTGTTTTTTTTTACTGTTTTTCTTGTCTATCAGTGGCTGTTGTTGAAGAACTTTGTGAGGTCTTGGTAGCATTTGGTGGTTTTTGTGTCGGTTGGGTGTTTGATCATGGTTTTTGGTTTTTCTCTGAGGTTTCCTCAGGCTGTGAGTGTCGAAGCCCGGCGGCAGACCAACCTGCTGCTGTCTGCAAAACAGGAAATGGGAAGAAAACAAAGTTAGCAGCGTTGAGTTTGCCTCCTGCGGTGGCGTTGCGGCGGTTTTTGTGTGTCTGCGAGAGGAAACGGAATAAAAAGCCGGCGCGATGCGTTAAGTTGGGTTGGGAGCGAGGATTTTCCCTCTGTGATTTCAGCAGATTGCTTTTGTCCGGACGTGCTTGTAAACACGGTTATCAGAGAGGGACGGCGTGTCTGCGCTTTGATGTCGCGCTGAAAATTGCTTTCCTTTCTCAAACTGAATTTACATTTGTCTTTGGGAAGAAAAAATGCATAGAAAATGTCTCCGGCCAACAATGGAGGCGGCCGCAGTTTGAGCGTCGTTACCAAATAACAATGTGTAAATTTCCTGACACAGACTCCGGCTCCGTCCCCGATGGAGAAATGTATGAAAATGTAAATGATGGTGGAGGCATTTTTTACCCGGCCGGAACAAACATGTTGTTAGTTGTTTCTTCATTTTCCCCAAAGTGATGTTGTTTTTACCAGATATATTTCCAACCTATATGCAATTTGTTGTTGCTTTTTTTTGTTGTTTCTTTCTGTTTAAAACACTTGTTTGTCTTGTTGCTGTGTGACGTGACTCACATTTCTGGATGTGGTTTAGGTTTTTTTTTTTTCCCCCCCCCCCCCCATAAAGATGGAAACAAAAGCTGAAAATATGAAACTGCCGAGTTTCAGAATCATCATTTAATGACAGGAAGTATCTCAGGTCGGCCGTAATGAAGGCTTCTTTAAACGACGGTGTTTTTCTTTCCTGTCCAGAAAAGTTTCACATTCACACGGCACTTTGAAAACGACGCAGTGACCGTGTTGGGCCAGGAGTTGGCGCTGTGGCTGGTTGCTGTGATGAAACCATACGCAGTTGGTGATGTTTCAGAGCGTTTCCCTGTTCAAAAAGTTGTTTTCTGCGACTGGTTATCAGGTGAACAGTCCATCAAAGTCGAGTCTTTTCACTTGAAAACATCCTGTGAATTGGATGAAAGACTGATTGGTTGAAACGTTGCAGTGAAGACGTGGACACGCCCACTATCGCACTGTTCACGTCTGATTTACATTTTAACGTGTGAATCTGACATAAATTTGGACTCCTCCTCCTTCTCCTCCTCTTCCTCCTCCTCCTCTTCCTCCTCCTCCTCCTGGTAGAAGCAGGCTGTAATCAGCTCACCCTGCTGACTCAGCACTTTTCCTCCTCAGACTAATATCTACCTGTCCTTGAAAACACACACTTCAATTATACCCCAGCTCAGACTGACACACACACACACACACACACACACACACCACACACACACACACACACACACACACACACACACACACACACACACACACACACACACACACACACACTCACTCCCCTCTGAGCCCCCCGCTTTATTACTCTGCTATGTTCCTCCTCATCCTCTGGTAGTAAAGTCAACGACCAGGGAGGGAGGGTGAGGGAGGGTGAGGGAGGTCGGGGGGGTTGAGTGCTTCAATATAAAAAAAAAGGTCTCCATGTCTGAGTTGTGTCATCTGCTCAGTTACAGTCACAGAGAAGTAGTGGAGGTACTGAAAGTGAAAAGTAACTGGTTAGTAGTAACTTGTTGGTGTGTTGCTTTGATACATGAGGAGAGACGTAATCAGTTACTTCTTGTGAGAGGAAAAACTAGCTAGCTAGTTGTGAAGTGTTCTTCCTGTGTGATCCTTTATTTTTTTTTTTTCAGAGTTACTCAGAATTACTTCCTGATCTGAATGTTAGTGGGAGGAAGATGCTCTATAATCTGGGCGTGAGGAGGAAGACGCTCTATAATCTGGGTGTGAGGAGGAAGATGCTCTGTAATCTGGGTGTGACGAGAAAGATGCTCTATAATCTGGGTGTGAGAAGGAAGATGCTCTATAATCTGGGTGTGAGGAGAAAGATACTCTATAATCTGGGTGTGAGGAGGAAGATGCTCTATAATCTGAATCTATGGAGGAAGATGCTCTATAATCTGGACGTGAGGAGGAAGACGCTCTATAATCTGGGTGTGAGGAGGAAGATGCTCTGTAATCTGGGTGTGAGGAGAAAGATACTCTATAATCTGGGTGTGAGGAGGAAGATGCTCTATAATCTGGGTGTGAGGAGGAAGATGCTCTATAATCTGGGTGTGAGGAGGAAGATGCTCTATAATCTGGGTGTGAGGAGGAAGATGCTCTATAATCTGAATCTATGGAGGAAGATGCTCTATAATCTGGATGTGAAGCGGAAGATACTCTATAATCTAAATGCTAAAGTGTCACTAAGCTCATTTTTCAGCATAGATGGGATGTTTAAAGTCAACACTGTCTACGGTGCATCATTTATCATGTTTGTCTTTTACAAGGTTATTTTTTTATTCATTTAAACAAAGCAGTGCTGTGGTCTGTATTATAGTTGTTTGAAACTTCATTAGAAATTAAAAGACAAGATAAATAAACATCATAAAAGCTGTAAATGTGATTTTAATGACTGTGTGTGTGTGTGTGTGTGTGTGTGTGTGTGTGTGTGTGTGTGTGTGTGTGTGTGTGTGTGTGTGTGTGTGTGTGTGTGTCCAGCAGTTAAGCCAGGTGCTGTAACATGTAGATTAACCAGATGTTCTCATTGTTGCTTCAACCCCAGGAGGAATTATTCAAAAAATAATTGTGTGTGTGTGTGTGTGTGTGTGTGTGTGTGTCCAGTTGTTAGCACAGGTGTTGCTGCATGACAATTGTTGTTTCTCTCTCTCTGTGATATAATTCGGGCTCGCTTGTCCTTTAATTTCTACATTTCTATTTGTTGCTCCAGGATTCGCCCCCCCCCCTCCTCCTCCTCCTCCTCCTCCACCTCCACCCCCCCTCCTCCTCCTCTGCTGTCATTACCTCCTCTCGTCTCCTCTTTTGCCCCTGGAGGCAGGAAGGAGACCCGGAGGTGAAGTGACTATTGATTATTCTGTGTTGAGGAGGAGGGGAGGCGGGGGTGGGGGATGGGGCTAAAGGATGGGGGGTGGAGGGGCCACCTGGCTGAGGAAGATGTGTGTGAGGGGAAAAGCACAATGAATGTAAGTGAATATGGATGAAGAGACCTGTGTGTGTGTGTGTGTGTGGACAATCCTGTTAAACCTATCAATTATTTTATGAATTTTAATTTAGTTCTTGTTTTAGTTTTTCTATATCGTTTCTCTAATAGTAAAATATTTTAATATTTGACAACATATAACTATATATTATGATTTAAATGCTGACTAAATTTACATGGCGGACAGCCATTCATGGAAAACATTTTTTTCCAAATAAAGTATTTAATACTTTAACGAGGTAGAATCTGGTTGAGTGCAGATCTTGAGTTCTCAGCTGTGTGTGTGTGTGTGTGTGTGTTTGGTCCCTGTCGTGGGAACCGAGGCGGCGACCTTTCGGACTCGGCCGTCTCCGCCACCTTCAGGGCGTTTGGCTCCGCCCCCTCGCCGGCGCTGCTCTTCCATGACGGATCTGCAGCCTGTAATTTCAGGCACGTGTCCTCCAGTTATTGATGTCTGTACTTAGTCGCCCACTTGACTCCTGCCCCCTCACACACACACACACACACACACACACACACACACACACACACACACACACACACACACACACACAGAGGCGGTCCTGTGACTCCTCACCGGGCCTCCACACGCCGCCGCCGCTGCCTCCTCCTCTTTGTCGTCGTCACTCTGTGAAAACTCTGCTAGTTTTATTTAATTCGACGTCTTTGCAGTGTTTCCGACATTTAACCTCTGGTGGATTTTCAGGAATAATTCCTGCTGCGATGAACTTTGTGTTGCGGAATCTTCTGAACGCTGTTGAGTCTCTTTGTTAAAATCTGACGTTAGCTTGAAGCTGGACTTCCAGCTGCTTCTCACTCGCTTCAGTCTGGTTTCAAAGTACTTTCTAATATTAATTTTTTTTAATATGCTTCTCGGCGTGTGCTAGCTTTGGAAGACTTTACTACTTTTGCAGCTTTTTCACGTTAGCTTTAGCCTTGATTTTAGCCTGGTTTCAGACCTTTCACTGGCTTTAGGTTGAATTTTTTCTAGTGTGGGGCGAGTTTTGGTCTGGTTTCCAGTTTGGTTTGTGCTTGATAGCTTTAGACTGAGCTTTGAATGATTTTGGACAGATTTAATGCTTGTTTTGGTCTTTAACTATTGTTAAACCAGCTGTCTGCTAAATTTGCAGTAGCTTCAGGCTACTTTTTTCCCCACTTGATTTCAGGGTACTTTAAGACAGTTAAGTTTACTGTTCGTGTCTTGATGCCATTAAAGTAAAAGCTGCTAGTTTGATTCTGGATTTCAGACCGATCGCAGGTTACCTTCAGATTGCTTTTCGACTAGCTGTTAGCTGGGTTTTAGGAGAAGCTCTGCAGTCATTTGAAGGTATATTTTGGATTTGGGCCAGTTAATTGCTGGTTTTAGGTTAGATCAGCTAGTTTTGGACTGTTTTCATGTTAGTGTTGGGCTTGATTTTGTGGTAGGTTTAGGTTTGCTTTGTAATAGTTTTGGTTTAATTTTGGACTGTTTTCTTGCTAGTTGAAGACGAGCTTTGAACTGGTTTCAAACCTGTTGATCGGCTTCATTTTAGGCTGGTCTTCAGCTATTTTTGAGCTGCTTTGTAGGGATTTTGAATTTGAGTTTGCTTGATTTTTTTAATACCTTGAGATTTTTTCCTTCTTACACTTGTAGAGCTTCTTTGCCAACCAAAGGACCTTCCATGTGGCCTTCTCGGGAGTCCAGCCACTAGATATATCATGGTTAAAAGCCACATATCGTGGTAAGTAGGTTAAGAAAGTGTGTGTGTGGAGGATGATTGGGTGGATCAGTCGTCCCAAACCTTTCATCCTCGGTCAGACTCGACACTTGGGCCGTGACGAGACCTTCACACTTAATCGGCGACGGTTGAAATCCTTCATGTTCCTCTCAGTCCGTGTTCGGTCTGTATTTCTTCCGAGAAGCTCAATGATGGGAACTCGTCTCATGAATAAAATATTAAATGTTTTCGAGCCTGAACAGAAGCTCTCTAATTTCCAGCTGATGTTTCTGTTTTCTGTGTTTTAAGGAAAAAAAAAAAAGTGCTTTTGGTGCAGGATTAAGATTCAGGATCCACACCGTGGCAGCAGGAGTTAGAAAACACCAAGATAAATGTAAATGCATCTCTGGCTCCGCGCCTTCTCTTTGAACGTATCGCCATCAGTGGGAAACGTGCGCTCAGCCATCACAAGAAAAACGCTTTTCTTTGGATGGAATCATCATGTCGACTCACTAAAAGATCAAATTCAAGCTTTCGTCCCCTCATGTGGGACCAGAGTGGAGTGTTTGAAGAAACCAAAGAGGTTGAGGATGTTTCCTTCAGGTGTGAAGAATTTAAATTTTCATTTTAAATAAAGCTACTCAGGACGCTCCAATACTCCACAGAGACGTCATCCATCAGCAACGCCACCCGTAAGAACACGTGCTAAAGAGCTCACACACCAGCAGTGCTACAAACATGATTAAAGTCTGACTGATACACTCATTAACGGCGAGCTCGGGCCCTCGGTCAGAGAACAGTGTGTCGATAGGTGCTCAGCGAGCACTGGGTACTTGGTCTCTGTAAGTAGCTAATGGGTAATACTCGCCATTTTACTCATCCTCTAAAAAAAGTGTTGGTGAAATTGTAAAAATCTACTGTTTCGTACTGAAGTAGTAATTTTGAGTTTCAAACAATGCTATGAAGAAAAGTCATTTTTATAAAGACCCCCGTGTTGAACAGGTGGGATATGTGTAATCTGTTTAAAGAAAGTAGTCTGTTGTAGTCCGTTTAAAAAAAAGAAAATAAATGATTCAGTACGACCCCGAAGCCCCCCCCCCCCGACATACTGTACTCAGAGGGTGTGTGAAGGACCATGTGGGCAGCTGAAGGTATTCCTTAATTTGTAAGCTGTGTGTGTGTGTGTGTGTGTGTGTGTATGTGTATGTGTATGTGTATGTGTATGTGTATGTGTATGTGTATGTGTATGTGTGTGTGTGTGTGTGTGTGTGTGTGTGTGTGTGTGTGTGTGTGTGTGTGTGTGTGTGTGGCCGGTCAGTGGGGGGTTGGGGGGGTTGACACTCTGAGCTCTGTAGTGGAACAAATTGAAAGCCAGGCGAGTATCAATCACTGTGAAGCTGCACTTAATTGTGCTGGACACAGACACACACACATACACGCACACACACACAGTAATGCATTTCAAGGAGAAAACTGAAAGAACTAACTGAAGAGATAACATTTGGGGCGACGAGATTCAGGAAAAGTCTGTTTACATGTTTGTGATTGACATTGTAGTCCCGGTGTGATCTGTATCCGTCGAGTGTAGCACAGGACTATAACAGGTATCTTCTGGGTGTAGTTTGGTTGTAAACTAGTTTTAGCAGGTGTTGTCTTTATGTAGACCAGATGTAATCTGACAGTATCTGTGTTGTCTGTGTGTAGTGCAGGTGTGATCTGGATGCACTCTGTATGTTGTCCAGGTGTAGTCCTGGTGTGGTCGTATGCAGATGTCTTCCAGATGCCATCGACTTCTGGTCTTGAGTGTAGTACAGATGTAGCACAGGCTCGGTCTGGATGTAGCCCTGGCGTCTCCTTGGTGTAGTCTGATTGTAGTCTCTAGGTAGTTTGGCTATAATCCAGATGCAGTTTGGTTTTCCTGCAGTGGAGGAGGCATTCAGTAGTAGCCTCAGTATAGTCTGAATGTGGGTCAAGTGTAGTGTGACTGTAGTTCCGGTGTAGCTCAGGTGTAGTTATTGTGTAGTCTTTTTGTAGTCTGGATGCAGATTGGGTGTTGTGCATTACTTTGTGTTGCAGTGGAATTATTGTTTTGGATTTGCATGTCTAGTTGGGGTGTAGGCTGT